>NC_136961.1:49581982-49614482 GCF_032717465.1 Coenobita brevimanus
CACATCTCGCATTGTGAAGTCAAGACATTTCGTAAAACCACTTTGTCATGAGAGAGAGAGAGAGAGAGAGAGAGAGAGAGAGAGAGAGAGAGAGAGAGGGAGAGAGAGAGGTAAATGGAGAAGGTGGTTGTCCTTAACATACCATCTAACACAATACTCTCCCTCCCTCCTCTTCTTCCTCCTCTTCTTCCTCCTCTTCTTCTTCCTCCTCCTCTCCTCTTCCTCCTCATTCTCCTCCCTTCCTTCACATTTTCTCTTCCTTCTTTTCTTCTCCCCTTCCTTCTTCCGCCTTCACAGCAACCTTTCCTCTTTCCTCCTATCTTCCTTTTTGCCTTCTCTCATCCTCCTCCGCTTTCATTTCCTCTCCTTTTTCTCCTCTTATCTTCTCTTCGTCCTCGTCTTATGTCTTATCCTCTCTCTCTCTCTCTCTCTCTCTCTCTCTCTCTCTCTCTCTCTTCTTTCACTCTTTCCCCCATCCTCATTTACTCCCTCCCTCCCTCCCTCCATTCCACCTCTCTCTTTTCTCTTCCTTCCTTCCTTGTTTTCCTTCCCATTTCCCCCTCTTTCTTTTTCCTTTCCTCCTCCATTCTCACCTTTCTTCCTTTCTCTCTCCATTCTTTTCCTTCCGTCCCTCCCCATCACTCCCTCCACCCTCCCCACTTCCAGCTCCTCCTCTCTCCCCTTTTCTTCTCCCTCTTTCCCTCCCTTCCCTATTTCCTTCTTTTCTCCCTCATTCTCTCCCTCTCTCCCTCCCTTCTTTACTTCCTCATCCTCTTCTTTCCCCTCCCCATTCTCTTCCTTCGTTCCCCATTCCCTCTTCTTCCCTATCCCCTCGTCTCTCCCCCTTTCCCTCATTCTTCTCTCCCCTCGCCAATCTCTTCCTCCCTCCCTCTATCGTTCTTTCCTCCCCTTTCTTTACCCCTCCTCTTGGCTCCCATCCCTCTCCCCTTTCTTTCATTCACATTCTCTCCAACTCTCCTCTTCCTCCCTCATTCTCTCCCTTCCTTCGTTCCTCCCTCATTCTCTCCCTCGCTCCTCTGTTGTTTCCTCCCCACTCTCTCTTCCCTCCCCCTTTCCCCCTCTCCCTCTCCCCTCATTCTATCCCTCCCCTCTTTCCTCCATCACTCTTTCCCTCCCTCCCCTCTAGTTTCCTCCCCCATGCTCTCCCTCCCTCCCCTCTAGTTTCCTCCCCCTCCCTCTTCTACCTTCCCTCCCCCTCCTACCCACCCCTCTTCCGCTCCCCTCCCTCTCCCCTCACCCCGCACCCTGCAAGAAGACACCCCGAGCCTAGCCATTGGTGGGGTGTGGAGCCAATGGACGCGCGGCACTCCATCATAGGCAGCCCGACCAGATCACCACTGAGCCACATCAAGGTCATGGCACTGTGTTGGGGGTGGCACTGTAGGCGGGGAGGAGGTGCTGGGGAGGAGAAGGGGAGCTGGGGAGACAGGGGGCATGGGGAGCTAGGGAAGGAAGGGGAAGGGGGAGCTAGGGAGGGAAAGGGAAATGTGGGGGATAAGGAGAGAAAGGAGAGATAGGGAAGGAAAACTATGCAACTGAGGGGAAATGGACGAATTGGGGAGGGGAGAGGAGGGAGGGAAAACTGGGGAGTGAAATGAATGGGAAATTGGGGAGGAGAGGGGAGGACGACATGGGGAGGGGAGGAGGGGAAGCAGAATTTAAGGGAAGGAATTTAAGGAAAGAAGGGAAACTGGAGGGAGGGAGGGAGTGAGGATGGGATGGAGAGAGAGAGAGAGAGAGAGAGAGAGAGAGAGAGAGAGAGAGAGAGAAAACGAAGACAGGTAAATAATCTCAGGTGTATCAAAAACATCCACACCTGAATTAAAATGAACATATTTATTATTTATTTATTTATCTATTTATTTTAAGGTCTGTTTTCATTATTAGATTCTGATATACCTACACTTCCATCGGTTAATTAATTTACCTGTATCAGTGCACCTGGGAAACTTTAATAACTATATTTTCTTTATCTAATATCTACCTATCTATTTACATCTATCTGTCTACTTATCTCTGCCAATCTATCAGTTTATCTATCTGTTATTGTATCTATCTATCTCCTGTAACTCTCTCTCTCTCTCTCTCTCTCTCTCTCTCTCACTGACATCATGGCTTTTTCATTCTTTCTTCTCTTTTCACAAATCACCTACCTTCTCACATTCTCTCTTTCCTTCCTTTTTTTATATTTTCCAGTCCTCCAGCTCTCGGCTCCTCCTCCTCCTCTTCCTCCTCCTCCTCTTCCTCTTCCTCCTCCTCCTCTTCCTCTCCTCCTCCTCTTCCTCTTCCTCCTCCTCCTCCCTTTCACTCATCTCATCTCTGTTCATCTCCCTTATACTTTCCGTCCTTCCCTCCCCTCTTCTCCTCCTCTCGCCCCCTCTCTCATCCCTTTCCCCTCTCTCCCTCTCTCCCCTCCCCCCCTGCCCTTAGTACATTAGTAAAGGGGGGCAAGTGCTCATTTCCCCTCTGTAATACCTCATTGCTAAAATTACCCACCCCTCACTTCCCCTCATGTGTGTGTGTGTGTGTGTGTGTGTGTGTGTGTGTGTGTGTGTGTGTGTGAAAACTGAAGAGATTGTCAACTAGTTTCAAGCTTAGCAAACGCACTGCATCCTTTGGTTAATTTAAAATACGGAATTAACATTTTCATATTGGGGACAACCCTGTTAAAACGTTCCAGCTGGCGACAGACGATACTTTTTTCACTGCAAGTAAGTTATAGGAGCCCCAGGAGTGTTAATACAGGTAGCATCAACTCTGGTATGGTAGGGGGCAACTTCCAGTACCACCGGACGATTTTATTAAACTGAGCGAGTCTAATAGTGGTACAATGAACTCTCTTATGGTAGGAACAACTCTAGTAATGTGTTCCAGTTAACGAAAGACGATCCAGTTCAGTTGTAAATGGGTCGCTGATCTGAGTGTACCCTCTCATGATCGGGATAACTCTTGTATTCTATTCAAGCTAACACCAGATGATTTAGTACGGCTGGGTGGGCAATATAGGAACCTGAGTGCTTAATTCACAATAAAAAATTGCTTAATTCTGTTAAAATAATCACCATGAAATGCCAGGTAGAAGTAAGCAGATCATTTATTTCCATTACCCTCCTTATCACAAAGTATAAATCATCATCATCATCATCATCATCATCATTGTCGTCGTCATCGTCATTCATTCCTCTCTCTCTCTCTCTCTCTCTCTCTCTCTCTCACACACACACACACACACACACACACACACACACACACACACACACACACACACATAGACGCAGTAAAATATGTTAGTGTATGCAAGAATGAAATAGAAAACGATGATGATGATGATGATAATGATGATAATGATGATGATGATGATGATGATGATAAATACAGTTTCATCAAGAGGGTAATCCCATCACTCATGCACTCATCCATTAGAGTTACATCAGCACTCAGCTTTGTAGAGGGTGGGGGGAGATGAGAGGGAGGGAAGGAAGGGAAAGGAAGAGAGGGATATGGGAAGGAAGTGAGAGAGAGAGGAAGGAAGTGAGAGGGAGAGAAGAATATAGGAAGTGACAGGGAGAGAGGGATATAGGAAGGAAGTAAGAAGGAAGAGAGGGATATGGGAAGGAAGTGAGAGAGAGAGGGATAGAGGAAGGAAGTGAGAGAGAGAGAGAGAGAGAGGAATACAGGAGGGGTGTGAGAGAAAGGCGAGGAGGGAGTACAGAGGAAATCAGTGAGAAATGTGTGAGAAAGATCCACCACGCATATCCTATAAAACCTTCCACGTCGTTCTTTCTAATAAGCACTGTTTCTCTGTCCTTTCTGTTTTCCTACCAGTTTTTGCAGGGTGTTTTCTCTCTTTTTCTCATACACATTATTTAGATCTTTGTAAATTTTTTCCTGAAGTTTAAAATCTATATGGGCCAATACACCTGTTATCTGAACCACCTGCCTAATACACCAACCTGCCGTGGAAAGAGTCATTAAGAAATCTGAAGGCAAAATATACCTCATGTTGACACTAAATGCAAATCGATGTTGTTCCGCTGCTCTGACGTGAAGAGAATGATGTGTGTATTATTTAGCAGTGAGCGTGTTTATCTGGTTACTTGTGCGAGAGAGTTTTGAGTGATGCTTCTAAACCTCACCTCACCACACTGCAAGGTCCTGTTTTCCATGTTCTAGATACCCTTACAGGCACGATGAAGAAGAAATTACGTGCTTCATGTAACTGGAAACGTTTTACCAATACTGCTATACCCGTTACCTCTAGTGTAATACTGTCGATCCACTAGTTTTATCCACTGTCATATTTCAGTCCCTTTGAAAAATTTATATATACCGAGATTAGATTCTTTCGTAGCCAGTCTTTGCTTTGTTACACTAAAAGTATTAATTTCTTGTAGTCACTCCTTGCATTGGGTATTCCTTGGTCTAATAATAATAATAATAATAATAATAACAATATTTAACATGGTAATTATAACTGGACACGATAATATAATTACTTCAAACGTATTGAGAAGTGTGCAAGGCAGGGATGGTGTGTGTGTGTGTTAATCTGAATGCACTGTCAATGATGCTGTTAATTTGTAGAGGGAGGGAAGGAAGGATACAAGGAGGAGGAGAAGGGTGGAGAGAAGAGGGAAGAAGAGGAGCAGTGAAGTAGGAGAAGAGAGATGGAAGAGGGAGGAGAGGGAAGAAATGGTAAGAGGGGAGAAACAGAAAAGGAAAGGAGGGGAGGATAGAAAAGGGAAGGAGAGGGGAGAAGGGATGATCTGGAAGGGAGAGAGGTATGTAAGGAGGAGAGAGGAAGAATAGGAAATGAGAAAAATGAGGGAGAGGAAAGGGGTCAGAGAGAGGTATGGAGGAGGAGGGGGAAGGGGAGAAGCAGCGCTAGGAAGAAGGGGGTAAGGGATATGGGAAAGAGGGGATGAGGGGGGAGGAGGAGAGGGATATGAAGGGAGGGGGAGGGCGAGGGATGTGAGGGGAGGGGGGAGGGCGAGGGGAGTTAACAAGGAACCGCACAGGAAAAAAGAGAAGCCTGGGAGGGGGGGGGGGACAGGAAATGCGAGGCGTGTCCAGAACGTGTCCCGTATTAGAGAGAGAGAGAGAGAGAGAGAGAGAGGGAGAGAGAGAGAGAGAGAGAGAGAGAGAGAGAGAGAGAGAGAGAGAGAGAGACGAAGGGTGGAAGGAATGAGAAGGGAAGAAAGAAGAAAATAAAAACGGCGAACACAGGGAAGTAATATAGGCATGGTTGCAGAAAAACAGAGTCAGAAGGAACGAAGGAAGATGAAGGAAGAAGAAGGAAGAAAGGATGAGAAGAGAATGAAGAAAAAAGTATAATATGGGAGACTACAGAGAAAGAAAATGATAAAAAGAAGGAAGGAGGGAAGGAACAAATCAGAGAAGGAAGGAAGGAAGATGAGGAAGTATGAAGGAAAGTATACATAAAAATGACTGAGGGAAAAGAAGTAGAGATAAGGAAGGACGGAAACTGAGAAAGAATAAGGAAAGAAGGAAGTAGGGAAAAAAGGAATGAGAATGGAAGGAAAGAAGAAAATGGAATACAGGAAGAAAAAGAGAAGAAAAATGAAAATCAAGATAATAGAAAAACTGAGGAGAAAATATTGGAGGAAGGAAAGTAGGAAGGAAGGAAGGAAGGAAGAAAGAAAGTTAGATAGACAGAAAGAAAGAAAGAAAGAAAGAAAGAAAGGACGGAAGGCAGGAAGGAAGGAAGGATGGAAGGAGCAAAGTAAAATGAAGGATGAGATATATGAATGGAAAGGAAAGGTAGAAGAAGGAAGGACAGGTAAAAAGATTAAAAAGAATTAAGGAAGGAAGAAGGATGACAGGGAGAAATGAAAGGTAGGGAAGAAGGAGAAATAAAAGGGAGAAGAGGGGAAGATAACGATGAAAAATGAATGAAAGAATAAAGAAAAGGAGTAAAAGACAGGAAAATGAAGGGGAGAAAAGACGAAGGGAAGAAGAGGAGGAAGGAAGGAAAGCGTCTCATGGGAGGGGGAAGGAAAGGAGAGGAAGAGGAAAGTGATGTCCGTGTGTTTGTTTAGAATTATGAGGGTAGGAGGCAGGAGAGGGGTGGGAGGGGAGGAGGAAAGGAAGAGGGGAAAGGGAGGAGGCAAGGAAGAGGGGAAGTGAGGCAAGGAAAAGGAAAAACGACAAGGGGATGGGAGGAAGGCAGGAAAGGAAGAGGGAGGGAGGGAAGGAAAGGATGAGGGGAGGGGAGGGGTAAACGTGAAACTGGAGAGAGGGAGAGTGTAGTAAAAGAGAGATGGAAGGACACGAGAAAGAGAGAAAGTGAACAGGAGGAAAGAGAAGAGGAGAAAGAAGGCAAAGGAAAAGAGGGGCGGTAAAAAGACACTACATTTCCAACAAACTAATAATTAATGACTAGATTACCTGTTATTGTAGTGCGTAACTGCTGTATTGTATTAGCTACAGTAGTCGTATTGGAGGCCAGCGAGTCAGAAGGGTCGCGATGAAAAATAAGAAATGCGAAGAGTACATACGAGATATTGAAATACAACTTTTACGCTGTCATTATAAAGTCAGCAATACACTACGGGAAATAAAAGAGCATGTTAATCAGCCATCAGCACGGTCAGGCGGAGATGGATGCAGTTTGTGTACCGAAAGTGATCTGCATTTTCGTTTAACCACACTGCAAGGCAAAATCTTCTCTATTTCATACATTTCTCCGGAAACGTTTGCCAATTGACTCCAGTGCATTCAAACTAGTCAAGATGTATTTATTAACTTGCTATGATGGTTTTGTAATATTTGGATTAGGTCATTCGTGGTCTGTGCTTTGTTAGGTCTTGCACAGTAATTTCGTCTAAACGTTCCTTGTATAATTTGTTTCTCAGCCCAGGTATCAATTTTATTATTATTATTATTATTATTATTATTATTATTATTACTATTATTATTATCAGTAGTAGTAGTAGTAGTAGTAGCAGCAGTAGTACCATTATTATTATTATTATTATTATTATTATTATTATTATTATTATCTACTGTAGCGTCGGGAACTAAACACACAATTTTATCTGTCGGCGTTCCAGGAAAATTGCCAAGTTCCAGACGCTCAAATCCAGTTCATTTCTATTAATATACCATCTGTTTCATTTCTGTTCATACCATCTGTACACTGTTGGCCATTTTTTTAATCAATACAAATCTTGAAACATATTCTTTATTTACATTCTTAAGATTATTATTCATTTCATAGTTCTTTTTCCATACTGCTTTTAAATCATGGTATGGGTTTAATATTTTAGCTGGAATGTGAGTGAAGGGAAGTGAGAGAAGAGTGGGGATGAGAGGGAGAGAGGTGAGAGGGGAGAGATGTAGGGAGAAGCAATCTCAGGGAGAGGAGAGAGTTAGGGTGAGAGGAAAAGAGTGAGGGTGAAGGGAAAAGAGTGTGAGAGTGAGGGTGAGGGGAAAAGAGGGTGAGGGGAGGTATTAATGAGGGGAATGTCCTGGTGGGCGGGTGAGGGGGTGGTGGGTGAGGGGAAGGTCATGACCCCAACCACAACTTCCCTCAACCGCAAGGAAGGGAGGGGAGGGAGGAGGGGAAGGGGTGGGGAGAGGGGAGGGGTTGGGGAGGGGGAGGGGGTAGTGGTTAAGGAGGAAGTAATGAAAGGAAGGACTAGAACTGCGAGTTAACCATACAGTACTTACATATATACATACATACACGCATGCATACACACACTAATACATCCATCCATCCATTCATCCATACATACATACATATACGCATACATACATACATACATACGTAGGGTAATAAAGGCACATGGACCATTTATGACGTGTGACGCCATCTGTTGTGCGTAGGACTGCTGAGCCTCTGGAATAGACGTGTATTTTAGACCCAGGGTTGGAAATATAAAAAGGAGGAGGAGGAGGAGGAGGAGGAGAAAGAGGAGGAGGAGACATCTCAAACTGATGAGATTATAGCCTTCCCTTAACCCTCTTACAATCAGTGTTCAAAATAATCCTGGAACAAAATCGTCCTTTGGTAGTGTAATTAAAAAATATATATTGAACAGGTTATGATGGTTCTGTTTTTTTATTTGTTCCGTTTTTCCCAATTATAAAAGTCTTCATATCAGTCGTTCCAGTACAGGTAACTTCCCCTAAGCTGAACAAAGTCGTGAACAACTAAATAACACCATCGTACTGAAGGGGTACAGACTCTACTCCTCTCTCTCTAACCCGGCTCAAATTTGCCGTCTCTCCGTCTTGAATACTGAGTTATAGCGATAAGGTAACACTAGAATATAAGGCTAATCACGAAGAAGTGCCGTGGAAAGGATGTAGAGCCATAGTGTCATTTTCTCACACTGTACTACGTGAAATAAGCTGCAAAAAATGAAAATCTGAGCCAGGTAAACGTGAAAGGAGTATAGTTTTAACCCCTTCACTACGGTAGGTCTTTATCCAGATGAAGAAAATCGTCTCTCAGTAACAATTAAAAAAATCATAGTTCTGAAGGGGTGGTATTGAATGCTGGAATTACCCTTAACGAAATCGTCTGGTGTTAAATACCCAAAATTCTTAACCCTCTGACTGCTAGAATTTCCCTCAGCTGGATAAAACCGTCAAATATTGCATGAAAAAAACATAACTAAACACATCCGTAAAGCCGAATGTATGTGTGTGTGTGTGTGTGTGTGTGTGTGTGTGTGTGTGTGTGTGTGTGTGTGTGTGTGTGTGTGTGTGTGTGTGTGTGTGTGTGTGTGTGTGTGTTAGCGAAATACTATTCTCTGATGTAATCCTAAATGAGGTATCTATGGGCTAAGATTTCCCTCAGCCAAGCAAAATCGTCTCATGTAAGCCTATCTATCTATCTATCTATCTATCTATATCTATCTATCTATCTATCTATCTATCTATCTATCTATATATATATATATATAAATATATATCGTCCTTGCGCTGGAGGTTAAAATGCGTTCATAGCAACAGCGGGGAAAGAGAGAGAGAGAGAGAGAGAGAGAGAGACAAAGGAGTATAAAGGAAGGCAACAGCAACGAGCTGCTTGATAGAGTAGACTACAAGATCTAATACTACATGCCGAGGGATAAGGACAGTAATGCAGTAAGGCAGACAGACAGACAGATGCCAAGTTAGAACTGCCGATAATAGCAAATTCGGCAATACCCAGTTTCATATCACCCCTTGTGGGGCGTAGGAATCCGAGGTTAGTCTGCCTTCAAAATAGCTGTGAAATATGACGCGAGGAAATAAATATGAAAGAGGTTATAGAAAGTAAATAACGTAGGACAAAGAAAGGAAACATATTTTTCAACAATTATAAATAAGATAAACGGGAAATTAAAAGAAGTAAAAAAGGAAGGAAAGGTAAGCAAACGAAGAATAAAAGATACTGAAAGAGGTAAACAACAAGCCAAAAAAATATCCAGTAAAAAAATAAATTATAAACAGATGGACAAAACAAGAAAAACGGAAAAACAAAGAAAAAAATGAGAAACAGAAAAACATTAGACAGGAGGCAAGAACAGAGAGAGAGAGAGGGTGATAAATCTATATCTTTGGTGAAAATGGAGGTAGACAGAGAAAGTGAGAGAAAAAAGAGAGAGAGGGAGAGAGAGAGGCAATAAATAGGAATTATATTAGACAATTGAGTTAGGAGAAGTAGAGAAGAGCGTCTGGAGTGAAGAAATGTAATTAGCCGGATGTAATTAATGGTAACTTAGAGAATATTATGTGGGGGAGCCTGAGGAGGTGCGAAGAGAGAGAGAGAGAGAGAGAGAGAGAGAGAGAGAGAGAGAGAGAGACTAGTATCAACTCTTAAATACCAGTGATAGTCTGGTTCTCTCTCTCTCTCTCTCTCTTCCTTCCCCTCCTTTCCTGCCCTCCTAAGCATAAAGACAGCTCATCTTCACTCTTATCTTTCCCACACCTTCACGTGACTTCCTTTCGTCCTCCCCTCCTTCCTTCCTTCCCTCCTTCCTTCCTTCTTTCCTTCTGCTTCCATTCTTTCCTTCCTTTTTCCCTTTCTTCCTTCTTCCTACCTTCTTTCCTCCTTCTCCCCTCCCCTGCTTGCTTGCTTGTTCCTTTCTTCCTTCCTTCCTTTTTTCTCCCCTCCCTTCATTCGTCTCCCTGCCCCCTTCTCTCCTTCCTTCCTTCCTTGTCTCCTCTCTCATCCCTCCCCCCTCATCTTCTGCCATCCACACTCCTTGTCTCTTCATTCCTTTTTATTCCTCTCCATGCCTTCATCTCTCTCTCTCTCTCTCTCTCTCTCTCTCTCTCTCTCTCTCTCTCTCTCTCTCTCTCTCTCTCAACTCATTCCCACATAACTCTCTTCCCATGACTGTCTTATCAGTATTGGGGGGGAAGCGTGGTGACTCCCCTCCCCCCTTCCCTCATCGCCAGCCCTACCTCCCCTTCCTCACTCCTTCTCTTTCCTCCCCTCACCTGCCCTCCCCCTTCTCATCCCCTCCCCTCCCCTCTTCTCCCCCACCTTCCCCTCACCTCCCCCACACTCACATATCTTTTTCGACCATCTTCCTTCTAAGGCTTCTCCTTTTTACTTCTTAGTTCTCACCTTTTTTTTTTTTTTTTGAGAGAGAGAGAGAGAGAGAGAGAGAGAGAGAGAGACAGACAGACAGACAGACAGACAGACAGACAGACAGACCAATACCATGAAAATCAAATACCCAGACAGAGACAGATATACAAAGAGAGACAGAGATACAGATGTGTGGATAAGGAACTGAAAGCATAATTACTGAAAGCAGAGCAAGACAGAGCCAGTGAACAGAGGCTTTACGTGTGGTGCAGCAATAATATTAACGGAAAGAATTATCCTGTAAAAGTTGACGAATAGGACAGCAAAACAGAAGGCTCTCGTACACCCCTCAGACCAGGCAACTGATTATATTATGGAAAAATATGCAAAAGAAACAGCCTGGGAAACCAAAATGTCCGAAGGAAATTTTATAGGAAAGGTAGAATCTAGTGCAAACGTTGAAGGTAGAATACCTGATTTATAAAACTGGGAAATATAGCACGTATTTTTTTCCATATGGTGGATAGATAAATAGATTGATAGATAGACAGATAGACAGATGGATAGGCAGATAGATTCAGGCGTAATGTATTCCAAGAGATGATCTAACTTTTTCGTAACCCCTTCCCTACGATGAAGAATTTTTTGTTTTTACTAATGGCCAAAAAATAATATAATTTTATGTCGAAAGCCCCATTAGCAGCGAGGAGGTAGATGAAGGCAGCATCGAATCCCCCCAGTTCGTAAAGCCTGACCTAAGGTGAATTAAATCAGAGAATGTAAAAATTATGGCGTCTACGTCTACTGGAGAGAGGAGTGCAAGATGAGATCATCATCCTATTTCAGTGTTGTTAAATCCCTTTGGTGTTTTAATGCATCCAATGAACCAGACTCTGAGTAGATCCTATGTCAGTGAGTAGAGAAAGCACGTGTTCCTGTCGGTTAAATAGCTAAGGAAGAGGCGTTAAGGAGTTTTCATATCCGATGAGAAGACAGCCTTTGTTTTTTTTTTCAAACGGCTTGTTTTTGAGGGTGAGTCTTCTTTTATCTTTGTTTTTTCTTTCTTTTTTTTGGCGGGGGTCAAACACTCTAATGACTTTGATTTAATATTTCTCCTGACGTGAGGAACTGAAAATGTATGTCATATTGACGATGATGTCGAATAAGATTTGTGCCTAAGTAACATACTGTCTTGCTCTTGAAGGGGAAGATTCTGTTAAGGAGTCCCATTCTTCCCTTTGTTGTCTTGGCTTAGGAAGCTTACAGAATTAGTGAAATTGCCCCACCTAGGCCTGGATGTACGGAGTGTGTCTGGTCTGATGCCCCGTCAGTTCAGACTTGATTTCACATTCAGATTCCCTGCTTCAGAAACGTACATTTATCAGTGTGAATGTCGTACTGAACGCCTCCCATGATTCAGTACTTTTACCGTGGTCCTGCTGTACACTAAGCTTGTCCCTTTTAATTATGACTACTTTATCCTTTTTCTCACGTATGCAAGAAGGAACCATAGACGCGAAACCCACACTATTGTTCCCGTAGAGAAAAATAAAAACAAGATGACAGAGCGCCAAATTCAAAATCCGTTCTTTTTCCTCTGCTATCGATTTACTCTGGGTATTTTTTTATTTCGAGATACCTGGACACAGCGTTTGAAAGACTGGAGGCCATAGGCAGTAGCAAATACAATTCCAGAGTTGACCTGTTGCATACATGAAGGAGTGGGAGTAACGGTTAACTCTTGCATTAGAGAGTTGGACAGAAAAGGGATGGTCTTTATATTGTTAAGAATGTCATAAAATCATCCAGCCCTTCATCAATGTCATTTATATATAACGCAGAAACTTATTTACCCTAGTCCACTACCCTAGGATACGCCATTATTAACCCTTAGAGAGAGAGAGAGAGAGAGAGAGAAAGAGAGAGAGAGAGAGAGAGAGAGAGAGGGACAGTATGTTAAGGTGGTTATCTCCGTGTGTGTCAGACGTGGGAAGAAACCACCCATAATCTGTTTAATGTAGTGGCTCTCTCTCTCTCTCTCTCTCTCTCTCTCTCTCTCTCTCTCTCTCCATATATTCGCTCATTTAGTCTCTCCTTACCTTTCCTATACTTCCTTCCTTCCTTTCCTTCCTGCCTTGATTTCTCCCCTCATTAACATACCTTACTCCACCTTCCTATGCTTCCATCATTCATTCATTCAACCTTATATTCTTTTTTTCTTTCCTTTTCCCTTGTCTTCCTGCGTTTCCTCCTTCCGTCTTTTCTTCCTTCATTCCTTTATTCATTCAGTCATTCATTCGGTCAGTTTGTCAATCCTTACATTCTTCCATCCATCCATCCTTCCCTTTTTTTTTAAATTCCTTTCCTTAGCCTCTTTCTCTACTTACTCCTTTCTCCTCCTTCCTTCCTTCCTACCTTCTTTCCTTCCTGATTAGTGACACGTGTGAACTGCTTTCCTTTCCTCACCGTTGGAGGGAGGGACCGGGGGAGAAAGAGGAAGGGAGTTAGGAAAGAGTGGAAGGAGGGAGGGAGTTAAGGAAGGAAAGAGGAAGGAAGGAAAAACGGAAGGAGGGAAGAAAGGGTGGGAGAACGAAGGAGAAAGAAAAGGAAGGAAGAAGAGAGGAAGGAAAAAAGGAGAGAAGGAAGGAAAAAAGGGGGGTGAGGAAGGGGGCAGTGAAGGGGGGGAGGAGGAGACGGAAGGAAAGGGGGAGGGAAGGAGGGAGAAACAGAAGGTATGGGGCTGGGTGAAACGGTTGAGAGAGAGAGAGAGAGAGAGAGAGAGAGAGGAGAGGGGAGAAAGAGAAATAAAGATGAGAGGAAAGGAAAGGGAAGAGGGAAGGGGAGGGGAGGGGAGGGGAAGAGGGAAGAAGGATGGATAAGGAAGAAGAAAAAAAAAAAAAAAGGGAAGTGAGGTAAAAGACGAGAGGCAAGAGAAACAATGAATGGAGAGAGAGAGAGAGAGGGAGAGAGAGAGAGAGAGAGGTAAGGGGTAAGAGGTAAGAGGGGACCCACTTGACCTCTCCCCTCACCCCCTCACCCCGCCACGAGCCAGCCGTCACCCCTCGACCCTCACATGAAAGATGGCGTCACCCCCTCCCCCCCACCTCCCCCTCCCCTTCACATTTTGGGGAGAGGGGGGTGTTGGGTTGCTCTCTCTCTCTCTCTCTCTCTCTCTCTCTCTCTCTCTCTCTCTCTCTCTCTCTCTCTCTCTCATCCTATCTCCCTGGCTCCCAATGGACTGAGGTGCAATTTGTGAGTGTAGAGATTACCTTCTGTTTCTTACTTTCTCACTCTCTCACTTGCTCTAACTTACTCATTTCCTCGCTCACTTTACTAAACTCCCCACTATACCATGCTTAGAGTTCCCTTCTTCTTGCACACTTTTTCTCTCATTATCGTTCACTTTCTCACTCTCTCTAACTTAGTCATTTCCTTACTTTACCAACCTCCGTTATATGTCTGAATCGCTTACCTGAATCCTAATTAACCTTTTATTTAAGGAAATGAAAGTTGGTTTGCTGGACGTAGAGACAATTTCTGTGTAGTCTGGATACTGTGCTCTGGGAAATATAGCTAACACCTTTCAACACCTTTCAGTTCGATTGATGGCCAAGTGTGGAAAGATTGGAGGGCCGATTTTAATAAGGAAAAATAATCCTTACCCAGCAATGATATACTAATTTAATGTAACCACGACTTAGCGACTTATATTCCAGACTACCCATTAGCATCCTCTTCTTTGCTTCTTATATCTATCTAATGTCCACATAGATGGCATGAATAACACACAATATAGTAACGGAGCAGAATCAGAAATATATAAACCAGTAAGGAGACATTAGTAAGCTTCCTAACAGCAAGACAATACCGCCCTTAGTATTGGGGTAGTGAGTGACCCGGTTATGTCAGCTGAAAACGAACAGACTATAGTTCAGTACAGAAGCAATTGCAGTGTTTCAATGCTTACTTATTTTTTTGCAGTTACTGTTCCAAGCTCCTATAAATGAACTGATGCGAGCAAAATATATAAACTTTAGAACTACGCAAAATAAGAAAAGAAAAATTGCTTGAATCATGCATACCCTAAGTTTATATTATATTGGAAGTGTGGTAGTGAATATTGGTTCTGGAATATATAGCAGATTATTACTGTTACCTAAAAGCGTACCTCGCCTACCACACCCTCTCCAAAACACCTTCCTTTCCTTATTCCTTCTCCCCTCTCCCCTTTTCTCGCCTTCCCTCTTTTTTTCCCCGACTCTCCCCAACACTCCTTCCATTCCTCCCTCTCACCTTCCCTCCCCCTTCTCTCCTTTTACGCCGTCTCTCCGCAACCTCTCCTCTTTCCCTCCCTCCCTCCCTTCCTCCCTCGTGCCACATCGAAAATCACCCTGTAATTTTCTGTTTTACTCCCTTCTACTCCCTCCCTCTACCCCTCTCTCTCCTTCCCTCTCCCTCCTACTCCCTTCCTCTCCCCCTCTCTCTCCTTCCCTCCCCTTCCACTCCTTTACTCCCCCCCTCTCCCTCTCTCTTTCCCTCCCTCCCTCTTAACCCTTTGATGGTGATTGTGTGATAAGTCTCTTTGAGGGGAGAGAGAGAGAGAGAGAGAGAGAGAGAGAGAGAGAGAGAGGAGGATAATACAGCTAATAGCCCTGATAAAAAGGGTGAAAGGGGAGTAAAATGATTGTTTGATGGGCCCATGGGAGCACCAATATGGCCGCCACTCTGTGTAAAGTGGGGGTTTCAACATGGCCGATATGGGGCAGGGAGAGAGAGAGAGAGAGAGAGAGAGAGAGAGAGATTATTCTACACTAAACCTATACATAAAAAGCTGTCCGTATACTTCGTCCCTTTCTGAAGTTATATTTTGCGTTGCGGGAACGGCTCAGTCTGCTGGTGTGGGGACAATGGACTCTTTGCCTGCCTCATGACATTACTAAACAACCATGCAGTCAGTGGCCAAGTGGTTACGGAAGCAGCTTACAGTCCAAAAGGTCGTTAGTTCGATCCCCTAATTTCGTATTTAAAAAAAATATCAACACACCAGCCTGGAATAATACAATCTTAGCTTATTTTCAGTATGGACGGTTGGTATTAGAGCCAAAGTGGTGACATGTGAAAGGTTGAATTCAGGGCCTCAGGGAACGACCTAGTACGTCTTTGCACATAATAAAATAAACAGGAAATAAGTAGGAAGGGTTGTAGGAAGTAAAATATAGTGTATGGTTGACTCTGATAACACCGAGCCGTCTCCAGACCACACAAAAATTTTTCTGAGAGGTAGGCTAATGGGGCAGTATACAGACCATTTAGTGGATGTATAGGAAATATTACTGCATTATTATTATTATTATTATTATTATTATTATTATTATTATTATTACCACTACTACTACTACTGCTGTTACTACTACTGCTACTACTATTATTATTTCTCTTAATTAATCACCTGCCTTTCTCTCTCACAGGTAAGGTGAAGGAATATGCGTATTGGGGTAAGTGGATTAATGATGAAGTTATTACCAGGCTGTTACAAGACACAGAGGCTAGCCAAGAACTATACTCTGTCCACTCTAACTTGGCCTTAAATTGCCATCTATCCATCCTGAACGCTGAGAATTAACGAGAGATTAACATTAGAATATGGTGCTAGTCATGAAGAAGTGCTACGAAAATGATGTCGAACCGTAATATTGTCTTATCCTAACAATACCTGCAAAAAAGAGGCAAACTGTTGGCCAGGTTGAGGTGAAAGAACTGTGGTTAGAGAGACAAGACTGGGGGAGAGGAGGGAGAAGAAGACCGAGAATGAGGTGGAGGGAGAAGAGAGAGGAGTACGTAAGGGAGCGAATGGAGCGAGGAAAAAAATATATATATATGCAAACCCAGCAAGATGTGGATGGAGGTGATCTAAGACTGCTGAATGAGGAACCGAGAGAGACTTAAGAAGGAAGCCAAGAAGAGAGTAGAAGAAGAAGACGGGGGAGTATAAGAGGGAGGATGAGTGACGGAGTGAGGTGACTGACAGGAGAAGCAGACCGAGTACGAGATGGAGGGAGAAGGTGAGGGATTAGAGTATGTAATGGACGGAGTGAATGAAGGTGTGGAGGTGGAGGAGGAAAATGAGAGAGAAAGAATATGGCGTAGGAAGAAGATGGAGAGGAATATGAGAGAATGGGTGTATGAGCGAGAGGAGGGTTGAGATGGACATGTATAATAAGCAGGGTGTTTCGTCGGAGAGGGATCGTTGCTGAGTAGGGACGAATGAGTCTCGGAGTCTACTTGTCCAGGCTTCCCCTCACAGGATGTTGCGTTGGGTAATAAGTAGAATATGAAGATAAAAGAAAGAGACAGGGTGAGAACAGCTGGGAGGGAGGGTGCGAAGGAGAGGAGAGGAAAATGGGAGAAGGAAGGAAGAATGGGAGGAGAGAGAGAGAGAGAGAGAGAGAGAGAGAGAGATGTAATCAGTATTCAGTAGTAAAATTATAAAGTCCACACGTCAATCATTCCTGCTAACTACTGCCTCTTAGTCTCTGTCACTCACTCACTCCTCTCTCTCTCTCTCTCTCTCTCTCTCCCTCTATCTATCTACCTATCTATTAATAAGCTGAATAAAATCGTCCGCAGGCTAAATAACATGAAAAAAGGTGTTACGACTGAAGAATTAAAAACATCTGTCCTCAAACAATGCCATCATATACAATTTTTATTTTCCTCATCCGGTCATTGGTTTGTCTTCCATTGCTAAGCCAGTCTCTCTCTCCCTCTCCCCCCCCCTCTCTCTCTCTCTCTCTCTCTCTCTCTCAGGGGAGGATGATGTCCCCAAATAATGCGGTGTCACTGGTCTGGGGACACTGATGGATTTTATGGCCTCATAGTATGCAAATTGTCTCATCCAGAATCGAATACTTTTTTTTTTTTTTTTTTTTGGTGCTTCTCGTCACAGCAGCTTGTGGGTGGGGGAAGGAAGGGGTGGGGTGGAATGGAGAGGGGAGGATGAGAGGAGCATGAGAGAGAGGGGGTGGGGAGGAGAGGGTGTAATGAGGGAGAGATGAGAGAGGCAAGGGATAGAGTGGAAGGGAGGACGAGAGGAAGAAAATGAGATGTAAATCAGAGGATGAGAAGGAATGATGGAATAATGAATGAAAAAGAGATATGGAAGAGAGAGAGAGAGAGAGAGAGAGAGAGAGAGAGAGAGAGAGAGAGAGGTATGAAAGAACAGAGCAAGGCTAAATGAAAGAACTACGGACATACAAAAGGTAAAAGGAATGAATTATGAAAGATGATGACTGGTGATGGAGGAAGAAGAGAATAGAGATGATAATTACAGACTGCCAACATCGTAAAGGGAATGCAAGATGGTCTCCACATATCTAAATTTTCCTAACATATTTCTCCCCCAAACTGCAATAAAGATTAATGGAAATACGACAACAAATCATCCTAGAATTTTATATTACATGAGTTGACCTTTGAACCCTTTAAAGGACTCAGATAAAAATAAATAAAAGGATGTGTGGTGATATTTGCCAAAGGAAAAATTGTGCCAAGTTTGAAGTGAATAGAGGAAGATATGAAGGAATGGCATCAAATTGAAGTGTTTGGAAAAAGAAGAAGAACACGATCAAGAACAATAACAAAACAAAGAAGAAGAAGAAGAAATGAGAAGAGGGAAAAAGGAAAGACAAGGAAGAAAAGAAAATGAGAAAATGAAGAATAAAGAAAACGAAAAACAAGAAAACGAAAGAAAAACAAAAAAGAAAAAACTGAACAAATATAAGAGGTCTCCATCACAGTGTGGAAACTAAAAGAATGGATGGACAAGGGAAAAGAATAAGGCAAAAAGAAAGATAAATAAAAGATACACAAAGGAGGAAGTGCGAAGAAACATAGAAAAGACAAAACGAAAATAAAGAGGACAGCGATAAGAAAGGAGGAGGAAAATATGCACGTTAATAATAAATGGTTAAAACACATAAATATGGTTGTCAATCCGTGCTGAATCGCCTGAAGGTTGTACGACATCGAGTGAATAGATAATCTAATTAGGTCTTAAAATTGGTAATGCAGGAACGATAAAACATAGGAACATCAAAATAAACAAAAACTATGAACAGACAGATGGTGAGAAGAAAATGAAATAAATAAAGGAATAGGACACTAAAGGAAAAGTATATATTAACAAAGTCTACTTAAAATCATGAATAAAAGCAGAAAATGGAAAGAAATGAACTCATGAGGGAAGAAAAAGAAAATGCACGAAGAAAATGAGAAGCAGTAGTGTAAGAAATGATTATGGACGAAGAAAAAAAAAATTATGAATACGGTATAAGACTGAAACAGTAAAAGAAGACTGTTTTAATCAAGAGACGGGATACTGACAGACACAGACAGACATTTCTTATCAGTGGTACATGAGATTGAGATAAGGAGAGAGAGAGAGGGGGGGGGGAAGGAGGAACGAAGTGCATGCAAAAGAGGGAGTGATTGTGTGAGGAGTGAATGAGAGAGGAAGTAACTAAGCGAGAAATGGAGTGAAGAAGTGAGAGAGGGAGTGAAGCAGTGAGAGACGGAGTGAAGGGGTCAGTGAGGTAGTGAAGAAGTGAGACTGAGTGAGTGAGTGAATAACTGAGAGGGAAAGAATGAGAGAACGAATGCATGAATGAGAGGAGTGAACGACAAACAAGAAGTTAATAGATGAAAAGTCGACAGAGGACATTGGTATTGATAATTAACACCTTCATTATGCTTACTACACTCTAATTACCAGCAGACGATTTCCTTCAGCTGAGGAGAGAGCCAGCAGACTGAAGTGCCAATAAAGCATTGTTTTTTACTGGCAAACTTCAACACTAGTAATCTCCCTCAAATCGGTGGCGCTATTTTATTAAGTTCATTCTTGCTACCATCAGATGATTTTTACTTAGCTTTGGAGAGGTAAGGTAAAGGCTTTATTAGCTCCTTTACTTCCAGGGTGCTTTACTAGTCTGAATGAAATCGTCTGGAGGTAGAAATTGTAAATAAGCAAAATACGTCACGGGATAAAAGATGTTTGTGTGGTTACGTAGCCTCATAAATACGTATAGTTTTTTTATTTAGTCTAGTTTCAGGGGATTTTCTTCAGCTGAGAGAAATCCAGGCAGGCAAAGCGTCAATCTCTCTCTCTCTCTCTCTCTCTCTCTCTCTCTCTCTCTCTCTCTCTCTCTCTCTCTCTCTCTCTCTTTTAATGGAGATGTTATACGCAGCATTAAGCAACCTCTCCACGCTAAGAGCATCACGTGGAATTTGGAAAGACACACATAAAGAAAAGACTATGTTAATTTTGATGCTGGTGTAGATTCATTTGAGGTATTTTACTGAAACAAAAACCAGATCAGTTACTTCAGCGGAATCATCATCATCATCATCATCACCATCATCAGTCATAAATCATCATCATCATCAATCATAAATCATCATCGTCATGTCATAAATCATCATCGTCATCATCATCAGGGCCTGGATTCGTTACCAAACACAGCCTAGTCATTTCCTTCTCGTCATTATTTTTCATTTTACAGGAAAGGCGACGAGAGGAGAGTACAAAATCTTCCATATTTCTTCTTCGTACTACAATTACAAAATCTGTAGTTCTTTCACCTTTAATTGGCTCAGATTTTCCTCTTTTGCAGCTTATTCCATGATTAATATACTGTATGGACTAAAACAGCGCTACAGGCCAACATCTTTCCATAACACTTCTTCGTGACTAGCATCATATTCCAGTGTCAGTCTACTGTTACAACTCTGCATTCAAGATGGAGGGGTGGCAAGTTTAGGCCAAGTTAAAGTGAAAAGAGTGTGTTTAAGACAGGAAAATGGGCCTAAGTTTGACTGCGAAACGGGTTCCTGAATAGCCTATCTACGCTCTCTCTCTCTCTCTCTCTCTCTCTCTCTCTCTCTCTCTCTCTCTCTCTCTCTCTCTCTCTCTCTCTCACATTCCTTTGTAACTTCCTTTTACTCATGTTCTTGTTTACTTTTACCTCTATAAATTCTCTCTCTCTCTCTCTCTCTCTCTCTCTCAAATATTCCGTGTTGTCCAGAAGGTAGGTAAATCAGGAAGTTCGAGATAACTGAATATTCAATTAGGCTCGTTATGCATGGGGTCATTATTCATTCAGGCCATGAGAGAGAGAGAGAGAGAATGTGTGTGTGTGTGTGTGTGTGTGTGTGTGTGTGTGTGTGTGTGTGTGTGTGTGTGTGTGTGTGTGTGTGTGTGTGTGTGTGTGTGTGTGTGTCTCAACAATGTAAGAGACGCGTGGTGTCGTAAGGCCTGTCAAGGAAACGAATTAATTATGCATACAGGAAAAACATCAAGGATATTAAAGGAAGCTGATATTACTGATCACGTAAATACACACACACACACACACACACATTCACACTTATATAAATACACTTAAACTTACACACACACACACACACACACACACACACACACACACACACACATATATACGGTATATATTATAGGATTATACAGATAGACAGATATACGAGTCCACATGCAAAACGAATATACATACATATTTATAAGTTTACACACACACACACACACACACACACACACACACACACACACACACACACACACTTCAACTTCCCTTCTCTCATGCACGTTATGCATTCTGAAGAGACGGCCACCTCACGCTGCCCATGCATATGTGGCAGGATAATGCCAGTCAGATGTATGTCAGTGTGGATGTATGTGTGGGTCACCAGGCACTTTCACTACCCATATCCACACCTACCCTTTCCTTCCACACCCACATCCACACATATACCCACATCCACATCCATACCCACACCCATAACCACACTCACAGCCACACACATATCCACACTCACACCCACAACGACAGCTATATCCATAACCACAGCCACACCTTATGCCACACCAATATCTACACCCAAATCCACACACACACACACACACACACACACACACACACACACACAGTCTCTCTCTCTCTCTCTCTCTCTCTCTCTCTCTCATCTAACAGACGATTTTATGCAGCTGAGAGGGAGTCATGGGGGCCTGAGAGTGTTAATCCAAATTCACAAACAAACTTCCCATCAGTTCCCTCTCTTAGCTGCTATTCGTTTGGCAGGATGAACAAGATCCATGAGAAGATACTGTCCTTTGCTTCCTCGCCCTTCCTAGTATTAAAAATCGTAGTTACAATGGGGAGTTAGTTGTAAATTTGTTTGTGAATAGCCTATGCGTCCTGCCTTAAAAATAATGGGATGCCTTTTTTTTTAAAGTACCCTTGATCGCTAACCTCAAGTGCAAACTGTTTCTCTCTTCAAGCGATTCTGTCCCTATTCAGTAACGACTCCCCCCCCCCTTTTCCCACAACACCTTCCCTTACATTAATCATGCACTTTACATCTCCACCCCTTATTCTTCCTCTGCCTCTCTTCCCAATCACCTCACTCATGCACACTCTTATAACACGTGCACAATCCCTCATATACTCTGTCACCTTTTATCGCCACCTCGTTCTCTGTCAACCTTTCCTGCTCACACCCACTGTCACTTACTCAATCTCTCTCTCTCTCTCTCTCTCTCTCTCTCTCTCTCTCTCTCTCTGACAGTTTCATAAAGCTTCGAAGAGACTTTTCGAGTTGGTAAGGTTATCTTTAGCCTTCGTTATTCCCTACACTGCGATTGTTACGCGTATGTCTTTTGATGTATAACTATAAACTGTATGGTGGTGTACTGTATATGCAGTGATGTATAGCTGTTGTATAATATAGTTGTAAGAATCCACAGTGTAGCTGCTGAGTGCCTGTTGTGGCCAGATCAGAGTACTTGCAAGCTCAGTAAAACGTTAACAAAATGTGATGCTCACGTGAACACCCTGCTGCCTCTTTCTCCCTCTGAGGGCTGCACAGAGACAGGTGGCAGCGAGAAGAAGGTGTGAAAGGGAGACGTCTTCACTTTTGTTCAAACTCAATTCTCCAATAAATCGTGACGGCTTCGTGGTGGAGTTTCTCAGCCTAGATCACTGGTGTTTGTCTGCCGTCACTCAGCCCCTGTCAAACACCCACACTTGTCCCTGAGTCTTAATTTCAAAAACTGTTATATTACGATGGATCTCTAATAAACTGAATAAAATCGTCGGGATGTGGTAAGAATATACTACGATAATATGTAATCGTAGTCAAGCAAGGATAAACAAACGCTTTCGTCGATTACGTACCTACATAGTTGAGGCTGACGAATCATAAGAACTACAGTCGAAATATCCTATGATTTTCCAGCGTGAACTCATCAGGGTTAATTAGTGGTCAAATTAGGCCACTAATTGTCAGTCAAAGCAGCCGAATCCTCTTTTTATGTCACATCAAATTCAGTTTAATTACGGTAATTATGGTAAGTTACGGTCAGTTGAGGGCCATTCATATTCAGTTAAGGTCTTTTAATACACCTACAAGTCCTTCATATCAAAATCTGTTCAGTTGGGTTAATTTAGGTTCATAAATTCAGAAGCAGTTATATCCGTTCACAGCCAGTTACGTCAGACCAGGACCAGGACGTCTAGTTTGGTCTGTTCAGGTTAGGTCAGGATCATGATTCAGCCCCGTCAATGTGATGGTTTTTAAGATATGACAGTTTAGATCTTTCAAGTCATTTTTAAAGGCCCTTTCGATCACCAGATGGGTTCATATCAATGTGGATCATCTCAAACACAGTTAATGTAGGTGCGTTCAACAAATAAACCCTGTACAATGGTTTCTTGAGTTTGTTGTTTGTGGTATTTCAGGTCTGGGCGAGACGGGTAGAGATGAGTGAGCGGGATTGGGTGGGATGATGGTGGGTTGTGGGGAATGATGAGGGAAGTATAGTAAACGCTGAAAACATGGGTACTGAAGATAGACTGGAAAAGTGTAAGTCATAGGTGGGAGAGCAAGAAATGGGTGGGATGGGCAGCATGGAGTTCGTGAATGATACGGAGGGTGGTGTGGCGGGGCGGAAAAAGCACACTGTAAGGATGGTCGCTTTGTGAACAGTAGCCTTAGTAGTGGAAATAATTATCTCTTGGGTGGGGTAGAAAAAAAGGTAGGCTGGGTGACGAGGAATGGGCGGATAGTGGTAGGTGGTGGTGCAGGGCCGGGATAATACACCCTGTGAAAATAGATGTTGTGGGTTGGCCAGTATACGCGTGGCTCCAGTTAAATTCAAAACTTTCTCCAAGCACCAAAACAACAATAGGCACAAGGAAAGAAAAAAACAAGCACGCGCCGCCCTTGTATACCCATTAAAAAAAAAAAAAAAACTACCAAGCCCAGCCTCTTTAAAAAACGAGTCTTTAAACCTCTGGCCTATAAAAAACGAGTCTCAGTATTTACATAGCCTGAACCGCGAGCCTCAGCCGGGCATTATGGGCAAGGCCTGACCGCTGGGGCTATGAATATATATAAATAGTTAGGCGAGGATTTGCTGGCCTGTAATTTATATGGGTAAGGTGTGAATGGGAGGGATGGGTGGTGAGGGGAGGTGGGGTAGTGATTGTGTGTGTGAGATAGTGGCCACGTGTGTGTGTGTGTGTGTGTGTGTGTGTGTGTGTGTGTGTGTGTGTGTGTGTGTGTGTGTGTGTGTGTGAGGGGAGGTGGAATTGAAACTGTGAGATGGTGGCCATGTGTGTGTGTGTGTGTGTGTGTGTGTGTGTGTGTGTGTGTGTGTGTGTGTGTGAGGGGAGGTGGAATTGAAACTGTGAGATGGTGGCCGTGTGTGTGTGTGTGTGTGTGTGTGTGTGTGTGTGTGTGTGTGTGTGTGTGTGTGTGTGTGTGTGTGTGTGTGTGTGTGTGTGTGTGTGAACGGAGTGAAAGAACAAGGAAATGTAAAAATAGTAAGCAATAAAAAGAAAAATAAGACTGGATAAATGAACGAAAGATAAAATAGAAGAAAGAGTGTTTGTAAAACGGAATACAAATGAGTACAAAGGAAAGCAAACAGCAACAGACCTTATGGTCCTTTCGAGGCAGTTTGTTACAGAGTAGACTATGACTACGAGATCAAACTCAACATGCTGAAGGATAAGGATAGTAAGGCAAGAAGGAGAGGAGAGGCAAAATGATGGAAGGAAAGTAAGGCAAGAGAAATAAGAGAATATGTAATCTAAGAAAGGAAGAAGAGAATTCATAAAGGAAAATAAACAAAAATGGAAGGAATACAGTATGAAGGAAATAAGGAGGGAAGGACATAAAGACGGCAAGGAAAGGAGGTTGGAAGGAGTGATGGAAGGAAAGAAGAAAGGACCGTGAACAAAGAAAGGAAAGGAAGATCGCAAAACTGAAGGAGGGTAAGAATAATGGAAGGGTGAAAAACAAATAAATGAAGGAAGGACACAAGGAAGGAAAGAATCGAAGAAAGGAAAAAGGGAAGACAAGATACCAGGATACAAAGAGGGAAGGAAGGAGAGAATGAAGGAGAGCGTGTTAAGACTGCACTCTGTATTCATAACCACCCTACCTACCCAGTGAAAGTTTGGAACACCACTACACCCACACACTACACACTTACATCTACTTACAACTACCTATGCCCATCTACACCCACGGACACTCACCTACAGCGACCATGCCCATCTACACCTACACCCGTAATCACTCACGTACAACTACTTACAACCACCTATACCCAACTACAACCATCTATGCCACTGCCCACCTAAACCCACCTATGCCTATCTACACCCAGCTATGCCCACACAGACCAACCAACACCCACCTAAAACCACAGACACACACAGCAGTCTACACCAACGCATACTCACACATACCCACCTACGCACACACACACACACACACACACACACACACACACACCTAATACTGCCATACCTTTATATAGAAACCTTGTAGCACAGACTGATAAATACTCTGTTGGTTTCTGAAGGAGTGAGACGGTTTTTAATTGAGTTATAAAGTGAAAGTAGGTGTGTGTGTGTGTGTGTGTGTGTGTGTGTGTGTGTGTGTGTGTGTGTGTGTGTGTGTGTGTGGAGAGAGAGAGAGAGAGAGAGAGAGAGAGAGAGAGAGAGAGAGAGAGAGAGAGAGAGAGAGAGAGAGAGAGACCACGCACGCACACATACTTAATGACCCTGGCGAAATAAATCAGCCTAAATATTGACAGAAAACTTAATTCCCCAATCAGTATAAAGCAAGGTAAATTACAACGAATCTCTCATCCCACCACTATCCAATCCCTCCTACTAAATACTGTACAGGAATACGGTACTATAACACCTTGCAGTACTGAAATGCTGAGGGAAACTTTATAGGAATGGCTGAATAAAAACACTTCAGCCCAATTACATATTCTAAGATTTCTTTTTGCTCTCCTCAGATGCTTTCATTCCCTTTATTACTACAGGGGATAATAAAGACCAAGGCTCGAACTCTCGTCGGTTTAGAAGGCTCCCTAGCACTTTCCTTTAGTGATTTATTTTTTATCATGCCTAGTTAATATCCTTTTGTACGTTATATATGCAGAAGATGGGGAAATTGGAAATCATTATATGACACAGAAGAGGGAAGTAAGATGTAATAACCAAAATAAATCGCTTGGGAAAAGGTGTTAGGGAGCTTCCTTAAGATGAATTAGAGTCTGAAGAGAGCAAGATTGCACTATAGACTGCGATATAAGATTCAAGGAAATAGTGTTGTAGGTCGACTTCTTGCTCCTCATCACCTGCTCGGCCTCCGCGCTTGATATGCAAAGCTAGTCATTCACCCACCACGCCGTAACGGTGTGGCCGGTGTTACGCAAAGTGGTTTCTGATCGGGGTTAATTATCATCGTTAACGTCATTATTAACATTATCATCACCATCACCAGCCTATCATTATCACTATCACCATCAGTCACTATCATTATCACCATCACACTCTCACTATCATCACCCTCAGTATCACCATCATCACCTTCACTATCATCATTATTATAACTATCATTAGCATCATCACCACAATCACCATCATTAGCATCACCCTCACCATCACCACCACAACCATCATCATCATCATCATTATCCTGACCCTATTTAACACGAATCTGTATCCTTTGCATTTTTGTATTTTATTGTCCCTGCTGCTAGAACATTTCATTCAGAACACCTTAATAGTGAAGAAGATTAAACAGAAATATACTAAGCATTTAAGTTCACAAATTTCCCCACAGCTGAATATAATCGTCTGCAGGTAGCAAAACAAAACAAAAAAATCGAACTGAAGGAGATAACCCAGGAAAACAAACTTAGGAGAAACTAACATATTGCCACTTGCCCATACAAACAGACAGACAGGCAAACAGAGACAGAAACGCAGACGGAGAGACAATCAGACACAGACAGACAGTTATGGACAATTGTATGCCTATTAAAAAGCCATAAGGCCGAACTCGCCAATATCAAGTTTTCGGTAAATTAAGTTTAAAGTTTCGCTTCCTCAAAAACTGCAGATCTCCACCAAATATTCATCAGTTTCAACAAATGGGGTGTCTATGAAAATGGCCCGTACTGTACGGTATACATGAAGGTGGTGATGAGAACGCAATACGCAATCGCGATCATGATTTCGACATAATAAAAATTTAAATGAGTATGAATTTTTTAAAGCAAAATGGGATGTGTGATTAAAACAAATATATAAACAGACTGAAAACTAAATACTGTAGTAAATGGATAAACATTCGCTGTATTTGAGGCAGTAGAAGCACCTTACCAAATCAGCTCTTCTTCCTGATACTGTTATATTTTTCTGATTATTTCTGGGGTGGTAAATAAACGTTTCATGCAATATTTGTTTCCCCCGTCAGGCATGTTCCGCTGTGTCAATTCGTTTGACTGGTCACCTGTAATGGCGGAAGGACTGCCCTGTGTTTAACTAAATCTAACTGTACTTAATCTAACCTAACTAAACCCAGCCTAACCTGGCATCCAGTTGCGAAGTTGGGAAACGAAGTCCACCTTTCAGTACGTCGAATAAGATTTCTTTCATTACGCCGCAAACAGAGAACCGTAGGTACGGCTTAAGGAACGAGATGATGAAAAGTGGGAAATATTCAACATGAAAAGGTAATTTAGCACCCTGAATATAAAGAAATACCGAAAACAAACTAGAGGAATATGAATGAAATTGGTAAGGTGATTCTACTACCTCAAATAAAGCGTATGTTTACCTAATAAATCGTAAGATAACGATAACACTCACTCTATGTAATGTGTAGACTCCGCTAAAGATGTTTATGTTCTGGAGATCGTGCTGCAGGCTTTGCCAAGATTCCTTTCCCTCTTTGCCTAGGCCTTTTTCCACTCGCCTACACTTTGTAACCTTTTCTGCGTGTACCCTGAGGTACTTGGCTCTGTCTCATTAGCACCGCTACTCATTATTCCAAGTATTTTTCCAAAAACGAACCGAAAACAGAGCACTGTCTGTCACGCGTGTCACACATCGGCGATGTAAACACGCTGCCGAGAGGGTTTGTGGGCGAGGTGCTCATTGGCTGCTGCGGCCTGCAGCGGTCGCTCATTGGCTGGGGGATGTGCCACGCTACGGGATTGGTCAGTGGACCAGAGGCGTGTTTGTTGTTGTGGCACAACATAATACCCCGAGATTAACTACAGAAAGTGGATGATACGGCGGTTTTTACACCGTTGATGGTCTTATCCACAAATTCTGGGTACCACAAACACTGGGCACCACAAGGGCGAACTACAATAACTATAAGATAGCATAAAAAATGGAGATTTCAGTGTGATAGAAAACAGATTTCCGAGGCGGTGGCGAGTTCGCTGTTGTGGACCCGTAGCCTATAGATTGGTTACATCTCTGGGTTCACATTCTCGTCATTTATCGTTGTGAAGTGGATCGATATTAATGTTTATATTTGTACATGCATTCGTTATTAACACCTTCAGTCTGATCACATAGTTTTCCTTTATCTTGATATATCTTAGCGATTTTACTAAATAATTTTTTTTCAACTGGGTTAGAAATGGCCTTCAGTAACCCTGTGACCACACTACGCCTTCCCTATGCTAAAAATAGTCATTCACTAGTAGGAAGAATGTTAATAAATATGTCCTGGTACTGAATGGGCCAAAGCCTTCTAAATTCTCAGCCCTGTCCCATAATATTGAATGTGATGGAGCTCAGTGGTGTGACCAGAATTGCTTCATAATTTTAACACCATTACCAGGGGACTTTCTCTTTTTATTTATTCTTGCTATCTACAGACGATCAAATTCAGCCCAGGACTTCTTTTTTAAATTGAATAGAATAAAACTGAAAATACGTCACTGGAACGAAGGGGTTAATCAAAATAAAATCAACCTCCCCTTCCCCACCGAAGATCTCTCCTACCATGGATATTATTTCGTGGCGTTGCAAGAGTAAAATAAAAACAATGGCGTCATGCCGAAGGGATGTACTGGTTTTGTTAACGTGAAGTATGCGAGTTGCCTTTGTTACTTCTCGTGGTGTAGTGAGTAGAAAGTCCCAAACGGAATGGCGGCCCCACGAGGTGACTGGATAGGTTTTTAGATACCGTAATATCAGACAAAGCAAGCTGGTCATCTGCCCTTCAATGTACCTGACCCATCAGCCTAGCCTCGGGATACTACTACATGAAAGAGGTAATAAAATGGGTTTGGCTTTTACCGTTTACTGTTTCCGTAATCTTTTACCTGTCCAGGTGATGGAGACGAACGCCTTCAGGTGGTGGCACTGATATTCTGGATGGAGGATCTGCCTGGTTATACAAACGTCTCAAAATTCAGTCCCCCTTCCCTCAATAGGAAAATGGACTGCAGGAGAAGGGTCCACTGGGTTCACTACAACTACTACAACTACAATCGTATATTCTGAAGGTGAAGGAAGACTATATGGAAAAGCATTATTAATATTATAATAGTTGTATGTTAAATTTCAAAATATAGCAGCAGCCATACTAAAGGTCATAGCAGCAGCAGCAGTGGTGGTGGTGATGGTGGTGGTAGTAGTAGTAGTAGTATTCTGATGGTAAGGATGGTTATGGTAGTGGTAGCAATATGATGATGATAGTAGCAGTAGTGGCAGTAGTAGTGCTGGTGGTGGTGGTTTTTGTAGTAGTAGTAATAGCAGTGGTAACACAGTAAAATAGCAGCAGCAGCAGCACCAGTAGTAATAGTTGTTGTTGGTGGTGGTGACTGGTTTTCTTGTGTATTGTTGAGGATTTAGTGGTAGTATTAATAGCAGTAGTAGTCGCAGCAATAGCAATATTAGTAGTAGTAGCTGTTGCTGCTTTTACAGTAGTAGTAGTAGTAGTAGTAGTTGCTGTTGTTGCGTTTCTAGTAGTAGTAGTAGTAGTGATAGTATTTGTTGTTGCTGTTGTAGTTGTTGTCAATAGTAGTGGTGTAGTACTAACAATAACGAGGTTTAATAAGTGTGCATACATAAACCCACTGACACAGTACCCATACCCAGCCCATAGACAACTTCAATTTCACCCTGCCCATATATTCCCCGCACCGCCGGCCCTAGGGAGTAGTGGGGAAGGCCTTAGCCACGGGGGGTGCGGCGCCCCATCGAGCCGTATTTAAACTGGTGGAGTGATTTGACTTGGAGAACTATTTACCGGCAGGTGCACAAGAACGCTGTATTTACATAGGCCCTGGATACCTCACGGCTCACGAACACACACACCACAAAGCCAGCCAGGAGACAGGACGTGTGTGCTGGGCAATCCCCAGGTCCTGTTCTACCCCCTTACTGTTTTTTAACCAGTCCATACCCCACTGACCTGGCTATTGTATGGCCCGGCCTGCACTATAGGTGCAGGGAATCTTTGAACGAACGAACGAACGAACCTCACGATGGTACCTTAAGTTGAGACCGGTGGACGTAGCTTGCTTCCCCGTAACACAGTTCAATTAAGTAGTGGAGAGTGATGATTTCATGTGGTGACACTGATACGAGTGGGCGGTGGAGTTGGCTGGTTATACAAACATCCCTCTGCTTCTACTTCTTACTTGTTCCTCTTATAAAAAGGATGGTGGACGGCAGGAGTGGGGTTATTTCACCTGCAGTTCCCTGGGCTCACAGTCAAATGAGCCTTGCTGTTGCACCTGGTACTACCTTTCACCAGCAGTAGAAATTAGGGACCAATATGAAACAGTGACTTGTGGCTCGTTCTCTGTGGGAAGATTGCAAATTATTAAAACATTTTAATGACCCTCTTGCTGTCCATACGCAATACCCTAAACTTTTCTTCTCATCGTTTTCTCTGTGTATCTGTCCTGTCTGTCTCTCTCCTGCCTGTCTATCAGTCTAGCCATCTGTCTGTCTGTCTGTCCTGTCTGGCCGCATGTCTCTATATCCCCTCTTTGTCTTTCCTATCCGTCTGTCTTTATGTCTGTTTGGGCTATAAAACGTTTGAAAGCCTCATTTTTTTCGTTTTTTTTTTTTTTAGGTTGGTAGTTGTTGACTATGCCCATGTCAGGTCCTGAAATGGAGGTCACAGGTCAGAGGTCACTGGAATGCAAATACATCTACTCATAATGGACGGTTTATCCCCATTTCGTATTTTGTTTATTATTCTTCCACCCACCAGACGATTTCAGTCAGCTTAGAGGCAGGTTCTTATACTAGAGGGACTGAACAATGTAGCCGAGTAAGATCCATTTTTGCTTTTACATGACTGAATTAAAGCCGCCCCTCACAGGCTGTACCGTCAGGCTATAGACAGATAGTACGGTAGCCTCTCCTGATAACTTAAGGCTTGTTACAGTATTTTAAAATTATTCTCGGCGTGCAATATCAGTGCGTACCAAATCCACTGTAGGACCGAACCTTGTCAACGGAGGGAAAGAGGTAGCCATGACCTTTCCTCATGCTGGCCAAGTACGAGTGAGGAAGTGGTGTGTGTGGGTGTGGGTGTGGGTGTGGGTGTGTGTGTGGGTGTGTGTAAGCTGTTTTGTTGTACTGACTCCGTGTATTTCGTAATTTGCATATAACTCTGGTATGTAATGCACACTTGTGGTCACAAATATCGATTCTCTTCAGTACGATAAATTATGATACAGAAAAAAAGTATCTAAAAATCCAATGTAGCGATCTTCGAGTCCAACAAACTTCTCAGAACACGGGGTAAGTTACACAATTGTCCTACTAATAAATGAATCAGTATTTATGGCAGCAATAATGTACCAGGAGGGTGTAAAATGTGCAAGAAATTGGAAGGACATACAGTTCTATGGTTCTTTCACCTTAACTTGGCCCAGATTATTTTCCTTTTATAGTCTATTTCACGTAGCTCAGGGGCAGTAGATAGTTATGCGAGTTCATAGCCTTTCCATAGCACTTCTTTGTGACTAGCACCAGTTTTTAGTGTTTCTCTACTGATGCATCTCAAAATTCAAGACTGAGGGGTGTTCATTTTTAGACCAGGTTAAAATGAAAAGTGTGTACCTTCTGACATTTTATATATCCTCCACGGTACAGATTTCAGACACGCAGACTGGGAGGCGAACGCGTAAACCACCCAACCTCCGTCATTCCCCTGGACATCCATCAACTCAGATTTAGAAACCCAAACAGAGAAACCAAAATTATCGCCACACGAGCCCCAGAGGACAACACGAGGTAAAAGAAACCCTGTCAGGCGAGGTTTCAGGTTCCAGAGCCAGGCAGATGGATCAAACCCGGCCAGAGACAAAGTTGGGTTCGGTACACTGGGTTCGAAGCAGCACAGGATGAAATGAGTTTGTGGAGAGAGAGAGAGAGAGAGAGAGAGAGAGAGAGGGGGAGGTTGTTTGTGAAGATAGCACAGATTGTGTTAAGCATTTATAATAATTTAGTAGTATTTTTCAGAGCATACCGTTGAGATTATTAATGGCAATGATAT
>NC_136961.1:49616982-49636982 GCF_032717465.1 Coenobita brevimanus
ATAATAATTGCATAATCCAGCCCTCCTTTCCCAACTCTCACTTACTCTCGCCAGATCTTTCAGACTCGTGCAGCAAAAGCCAGTCTTCTAATTATTATTTTTTTTACAGTTTATCTATCTGTTCAAACACCCATTCCCTTTTGTCCCATCAGTGTAGGGGCCCCTGGCTAGGCTACTTATTCCCGACATTTAAGGCAAGAGTGACCAGCCTCGCTCGTCCATGAATAGCATTATGTACAAAAAAAAAAAAGCCTCTAATGGAAACTCTACGGTAGGAACGCCTTAACTCACTAGACCACCAGGCATCCATTTGTTTATATGGTTACCACCCAGCGTTGTAAATAATTTCCTGGAGTGGAAGGAACCATTTGACTTTTCACTCACCTACAAGTTGCACTACATCGAATGAGTGGATGGTGGACGTCCCCGCCTACCACAATCACAAAACAGTAAATTCATCCCTCTTCCAGCCCCAAATCTCCTCTACTCTCGCCAAATCTCGCAGGATCGCGCAGTAAATGTGAATCTTCCATGCTGGGCCACTTCCTTGTGATCTTTCAATATTTACCCCACGGAAGAGGCATTAGAGGCAGAGGCGCACGGAGACGAGCTGGCATAACGAGAGAGAGAGACAGACAGACAGACAGACGGACGGACGGACAGAGAGAGAGAGAGAGAGAGAGAGAGAATCTTGTTGTTATAACTGTGTTTTTGTTGTTCGAATCGATAGGGCACTACTATATAATAGCCTGTTTTATACTACTACTACTACTACTACTGCTGCTACTACTACAACTACTATTATTACTATCGCTATTCCTACTACTACTACTACTACCACTACTACCACAATTGCTATTACTATTATTATAATAATAGTTATTATTATTATTATTATTATTATTATCATCATCATCATTATTATTATTGTTCTTGCTGTTGCTGTTGTTACACCCCATCCTTCAGTGATAAAACTGTCATATTATAACTATTATATCAGTTACCACCAGTTCCATTAATATTACTTATGTGTTTTTTTAGGATCTACTGACGTTATTATTATTATTATTATTATTATTATTATTATTATTATTATTATTATTATTATATTTTTCATCGATATTACTCTTACTACTATTATCAAATTGTTGTCATGGTCATTAATATTGTTTTCTTCCTTCTCTCTCTCTCTCTTTCTCTCTCTCTCTCTCTCTCTCTCTCTCTCTCTCTCTCTCTCTCTCTCTCTCTCTCTCTCTCCCCCCATGAAAAATAATAAAGCTCTTCAATCCTTTAAGATGGAGGGAGGAAAGAGGAGGGGAGGGAGAGCAGGGAGAGAGAAAGGGCTGGGAGAACTGTGTTGGAGGGAGGAGGAAATAGGGAGAGTGAATGGAGGAAAGAGACGGAAGTAAGGGAGGAAAGACAGTAAGAAGAGGAAGGAAGAAAAGGGATGAAAAATAAAAGGGAGAGAAGAAAAGAGGAAAGGGAGGAAAGAGGGAAGGAAAAGGGGGAAAAAAGGAAGAAAGAGAAGGGGGGAGAGAGGATGACATATTCTCTCTCTCTCTCTCTCTCTCTCTCTCCGCCATATTCAAATACCAAGGCTCCATTTTTTAATATGCAAAGTAGCTTAGGCCTAATTCCTCCTCCCCTTCTCGTTTCCTCCTTCCTCCTCTCCTCCTCCTCCATATTCCTGGCTCCTCCCTCCCTCCCTCCCTCTCTCTCTCTCTCTCTCTCTCTCTCTCTCTCTCTCTCTCTGACTGACCCCTTACTCCCTCCTTCCTTCGCCCTTCCTTCTCCTTTCCTTCATACATTCATTTCGTCCTTCCTTCCTTTCTAAATCTTCACCTATCTTTCCTTCCTTCCTTCCTTCCTTCTTGCCATCCTTCTTTCTTTCTGTTTCCTAATCTTTTCCTTCCATCCTTCCTTCCGTCCTTCCTTCTTACCTCCCTTCCCTCCTTCCTTCCTTCCTTCCATCATTCCTTCCTTCCTTCCTTCCTTCCATCATTCCTTCCTTCCTTCCTTCCTTCCATCATTCCTTCATTCCATCATTCCTTCCTTCCTTCCCTCCTTCCTTCCTTCCATCATTCCTTCCTTCCTTCCTTCCATCATTCCTTCCTTCCTTCCTTCTTACCTTCCTCCCTTCCTTCCCTCCTTCCCTCCTTCCTTCATTCCTACATTCAGCTGAGATTAACCCCTTCAACCCGATGATGAAGTTCCCTACTTTCTCCTTCCTTCCTAAAGACGATTTTTTTCCGTAGCTTATTATAGGTACCTCGTACTGAAAGGGTTAATGATCTCTCTCTCTCTCTCTCTAAATAAATAAATAAATAAAGCAATGTTGAATCTAGAAACCAACATGAAAAAGACTCAGAGTAAAATCGATTAAATACAGGAGTAATACAGTACAAAATGCGTCCTCGGGGTGAAGGGAAGGTGGAAGAATTTGTGTGGAAAAGAAGTTCTACCACAACTCCCCTTTTTTCCACATAAAAATCATCTCTATTCCACCATCCACCAGTGTTCCTCCTTCGGTCAAGAAAAAATGAAGAGAAGGAGGAGGAGAAGGAAGAAGAGGAGAAGGAAAGCGAGGACGAGGAGGAGAAGCAAAGGTAGGCGAGGAAAGGTGTAAAGAAAGAAATAAAAAGAGAGAGAAAAACAGTGGCTGATCTGGACTCTATACTCCTTTTACACTAACTTGGCCTAAAACTTCCCTGTCTCCAATAGACCGAGGTTAGAATGTGATGCTAGTCACGAAGAAGTGCCGTGGGAAGGATGTAGAGCCACAGTATTGTCTTTTCCTGCCACTGAGCTACTTGAAATAACATGCAAAAGGACGAAAATTTAGGCCAGGTTGGAGTGAAAGGAGTATAGCACACACACACACACACACACACACACACACACACACACACACACACACACACACACACACACACACACACACACACTTTACTTACCGTATAACCAGTGCATTTATTCCTGTGACCGCCATTTTTTTCTCTTCCGTCTCACTTCGATCAGAGAGAGAGAGAGAGAGAGAGAGAGGAAGAGAGAGAGAAATCTAGACTGAAGGAGTTAAAGGCAACTGTCTGAGAAAGAAGTTACATCATATATTAACTTTTTCCATACGATCATCATCTTTACCCTAACCTTCGCCATTCTTCCTCCTCTATCAGGCAAAGAAAGGAGAGAGAGAGAGAGAGAGAGAGAGAGAGAGTTAAAGAACTGGCGAGTCTGGAAACTAAAAGGATTGATTGGCGTCATGGATATCTTTCGTAAACTGAATTAAATGGAAAAGATATAGCAAAAATGCACTTTTAAAAATCGGGTCCCCGAGTTAGAGGAATTTGTATGGGAGAAACAGTTCTACCATCTACACACTCTTTCCATATAGTCATGCTCGTGTTTTTTCCATATTCCAGCGGCCATTTTTTTCCCTTCGATAACACAAGGATGGAAAGAGACGGAGAGGGAGGGAAGGAGGAGTAAGAAAGATAGGAGTATGTGAAATTAATCATAGGAGGTTTGGGGAACGAATACGGGTGGAGGCCTTAAAATAAAATGGATTGGCTTTACCATGAATACAATGAGAGAAGAGGGTGGGGGGGGGAGGAGAAGGGAGGAAGAGAGGAGGAAAGTCAATGAAAAAAAAGTTAAAGAAACGCTAGAAAGTGGAAGAAGAGAAGAGGGAGGGATGAGTGACGAGGAAAGAGTATGAAAAATGTGAAAAGAAGAGCTGGAAAGTGGAAGGAGAGAAGCGGAAGGGATGGAGACAGGACGAAAGGCAATGAAAAAGGTGAAGAGAACTGTTGGGAAGTGGAAGAAGAGGATGGGGAAGAAAGAAAAGAGGAGGAAAGACTACGAAAAAAGAGAAAGAAACGTTGGGGAAACGAACAGGACTGAAGACCTTAAAATAAAAAGGATTGGATGCAGCAAAAACACAGTGAAAGAAGAGGAGGAGGAGGAGGAGGAAAAGGAGGAGGAGGAGGAGAGAGAGAGGGGGGGGAGGGAGGTGGAAAGAATCTTTAAAAAGTGGTAGAAATGTTGGGAAGTGGAAGAATTCGAGGAGGGAAGAAGTAAGAGAGAACGAAAGACTTTGAAGAGAAGAGTTGAAGAGTCGAAGAAGAGGAGGGGGGCAGAGAGGAGGAGAGACTGTGGAAAAAGTGAAAGAAGAGGAGGGAAAGCGAGGGAGAGAGGAGGAAAGACTATGGAAAAGGTAAAAGAAGAATGGGGAAAGAAGGAGGAAAGATTAAGAAGAAGGTGAAAGAAGAGGAGAAGGGAAGAAGGAGGAAACTGCATGAAAAGTGAAAGAAGGGAAGGGAAAGTGAGGAAGAGAGAAGGAAAGACTACGAGAAAAGTGAAAAAAAAAAAGATAGGGAAAGAAGAGAAGAAGGAGGAAAGACTAAGGAAAAAAAAAGTGAAAGCAGAGAAGGAAAGAAGGGAAAAAGGAGGAAAGGCGGTGAAGAAGGTGTAAGAGGAGGAGGGGGGAAAGAAGGAGGAAAAGACTATGAAAAAAAAAGTGAAAGAAGCGTTGGGGAAACTAACAGGATTGGAGCGGGTCGGGTGGGAATGATTTATGACTGTACCATGTTCCAGCGAGGCGGGTCTGGTGCTGGAAGATACCCGGGGTTGCCACACGTCCCTGGAAGATTCACCCCACACCCCACCACCCCTCCAACCATCCCCACCTCCTTCCCTCCAGCTCTCCTTTCCTCTCTCCCTCTCCCTCCCTTCCTCTCTCATTCCCTCCCTCCATCCTCCTCACGTTCTTGCTTTTCTCTCCTTTTTCTTACCATATAGCAAACAGCCTCGAATGGATCAAGAGGGCTGACGCTGTTTGCTTTCCTTTGTACTCCTTTGTATTCTCTCTCTCCTCTCGCCCGTCTCCACTTAGGGGGAGGTAAGGGGTAGATGGAAAGAGTGCCGTGCTTGAAAAAGGGAGAGGGAAGGGGGATGGAAAGGGGTGGTGGTGTAGATCTGAGACGAGGGGAAAAGGGTGAAGAAGGGAGTGCCTGGAAAAGGGCTATGAGAAGGGGACGATTTGGGAGGGAGGATGGGGACAGAGGGGTGTATTTGTGAGAAGGGAGAGGAGGAGAAGGAAGAGGAATAAGAAGGCGGTAGGAATAGGGACAGAAGAGGTTTTGGGAAAGGGGAAGGGAAGTAGCTGGGGAAGAGTCAGAAACATGAAGAGGCCACGTTTTCAAAGAGGAAGAGGGGGAAATGGGGACGTTGAAGAGGAGGATAAGAGGGAGAAGGGAAAGGAGCTGAAGGAGGAGGGGGGAATATGTGAGCTGGGAAGAGAGGGGAAAGAGGTGAGGGAAGGTTTGAGAAAGGAAGGAAGCGTTTGGTAAAGGAGAGGGGGGATGAGAGGGGAAGTTTTGTGAGGGGAAAAGGAGGGGAAGAGGATATTGGGAAGGAGGAAAGAGGTGTCTGGAAAAGGGGTAGGAGGAGAGATAGGGGAGAGGAGGATGGGAGGGGAAGGAAGAGGGAGCCGCTTGGACAGGGCAGAGAGGGAGACTAACAAGAGGAAGAGGAACGGATGAGGAAAGTGTGTGTGTGTGTGTGTGTGTGTGTGTGTGTGTGTGTGTGTTTTGAGAGTACAGGTATAGATGAATTCCGATACAGAAAGGGTGCATGGAAATGAGAAAATTGGTGGAAGGGTGGGTTTGGGAAGTTTTTGGAAGGCAATGAGGCAGGGGCGATGGGAAGGGGATGGGAACGAGTAAAGAGAAATCTGAGAAGAAGGAAAGGGGAACAGAGGAGAGGATCTGAGAGTGGGAAAGAGCAGAGGGAGTGACGGCAAAGGGACAGGCGGGGAAGAAGACTGTGATGCTAGAGAGAAATGGATCAAATTTGGAACGGAGAAAGAGGGGGATCTACAAAGGGATAGGGAAGGTGTCCAGAAAAAGGCACCAGAGGAAGGGGACATGTTTGGGGAGGAAGTGGGGCATTGAAAGGGAGGAGAGGGATAGTGTGGTGTATCTGGGTTGACGAAAGGAGGTTGTGATAGGGAAGAGGGGCTATCTGGAAAGGGTTAGGAAGGGAGGAGATTTGTTCTGAAGGAAGGAGGCACTGAGAAGCGGCTGAGAGACGGGGAGGTGTACTTGGGAAAGGAAGTAAGATCTTGACAAGGAAAAGGAGATGTCTGGAAGGGGTAGTGTGAGGAGGGGAAATGGTCTATGGAAAGAGGGGATTGTGAGGGGGGGGGAGAAGGAGAAAAAGTGTATTTGGAAGGGAAGCGAGTGGTCTTGGTAGGGAAGGAGAGTGCAAAGGAAAAGGATGGGGAAGATGGATGAGACTGAGAGGGGGAAGTGGGGTTCTTTGGGTGGGGGAACGAGATAGAGAGTTGAGCTGGGGAGGGGAGAGAGTGACATGTATAGAAGGAAGGGGAAGGGTGATGTAGGAGAAGAAAGGGGGGTACCTTTGTCGAGAAGGAGAGGGTTCTGTGAAGGGACATGACTGAGGGGTGACGTTAGAGGGGGAGGGGAATAATGCTGAAAGAGGGGAAGGGTGAAATGATTTGAGGGAGGAGGGAGCTGGGTGAGAAAGTAGTGGAAGGAAGAGAAGAGAGAAAAATGAGGCTATCGAGGAAGGAAGGGAATGCGGAAGATGGGAAGGGGTTGTAGATGAGGAAATGGGTGGAAGGAGGTTGCTGCAGAGGAGAGAAGAGTGAAATGAAGGAGAAAAGCAGGAACCATTAAAAAGGGGGAAGACGCAGGGGGTGGGGAAGAAGGATGTGGAGGAGGAAAAAGCAGGTTAAAGAGGAGAGGGTAGGAAGGAAAGAAGGTGATGTGGAGAGGGGGAGGAAGGTATGGGAGGGGTTGTGGAGGGGTGAAGAACATGCTATGAGATTGGGGAGGGGGGAGAAGGATGAGGCAGTTGTAAGGGAGGGGGAGAGGAGAGGAGGGAGAAAGCTGTTGAAAAGCAAGTAAAAACAAGAGAAAGGGGGAGGTGCGAGGGGTTGTTCTAGAGGGGAAGGGGGGAAGAGGACAAGAGGATGAGGGAGAGTGAGGGGGATGAGGGTGTACTTAGAAGTGTTTGGGTGTGATGTGGGGATAGGTGGGGATGAATATAGCGAAAGGCATGATTTTTTTAACTCCCTTTCTTCTCGCTCCCTCCAGAAGATTTTATTCTTATGAAGGATTTCTCGTAAATTATTAAGCTCTCCCTTCTCCCCTCCCCCCAAGCTGGGTGAATAAATCTGGTAGTAGCAAAAATAAATACAATAATGCGTCATCGTAGGAGAGAGAGAGAGAGAGAGAGAGAGAGAGAGAGAGAGAGAGAGAGAGAGAGAGAGAGAGAGAGAGAGTATATGGCAGAGTATGGTAGAGGCCTTATTTCTCGTGGGCCTAGGAGACTCCCGGGCACCTTTCTCCTCCTATTTGTCATAGCAAACTCCTTGACGTCTTCTTTATTTTACTCTTACTACCTGTGGACGATTTATTCAGGTCATGAGATAATTCTTAAGAACTAGGTTACTTAAATACATCCTTCATTGACCCCTTTACTAATAGAGATCCCTCCCGAGCTCAATAAAAATCGTCTGGTGGTTGGAAGAATAAAGTGAAAGAGTCATTATTGTACTGGAGACGTGAAAGGTTTATATTATATGTGCAATGTCGATGATAAAGAAATGTATAATTATAAAAATATATGATGGAACAGCAAGGAGACAACATTATCATCATCATCATCATCATCATCATTCTCACCTATCACCAACAATTTTCACTACTGAATGGAATGGGTAGGGTCGAGTACCAAAATAAATAAATAAATAAAGCATAAAACATGAGATAACTGTAACAAACCACACATCACTCATTCCTCTCAGGCCTTCACAACTTTAATACATAAATAAATCTAAAATACAGAATTATAGCGCTGGAGAAGAAGTGTTAGGAACTACATCTGGAAGTTACGGTAAAGATTCCAGTTGGTTCAGCGTCCCAGTAGAGGGTTCCAGAAGGCTTTGGCTCCAGAAGGTTGGGGGTTCCAGAAGGTTGAGGTTCCAGAAGGTTGGGAGTTCCAGGATAAGGGTTCCGGAAGGTTAAGGGTTCCAGATTGTTGGGAGTTCCAAATGGTTGGGGTTTCCAGGAGGTTGGGAGTTTCAGAAAGTTGGGGTTTCCAGAAAGCTGCAAGTTCTTTCCTTCCTTCTTCCCTATATTCCTCTTCATCCCAGTATACCCCTTTTCCTCTTTCCTCTTCCCTCTTCCTTTCCCTAACTTACACCCTCTCCCACATTTTTCTTCCTTTCCTTCCTCCTTATGCTTCTTCCCTCATTATTTTTCCTCCCTTCCATTTTTTCTTGTATTTCTCTCCCCTCATACTCCTCTCCTCCCTCTGCCTTCTCGCCCTCCTATTCCCCTTCCCCTCTTTATCTCCTAACCTTCCTTCTTCTTCCCCAAGTTCTTCCCCTCCCTTTCTCCCTACTTGTTTCTTTCTCCTTCCTTCCCTCCCTCCCTTTCCTTCTCCCTCAGATCTCCCTCCCCCTGAGAAAATGCTGATTCGCTCGCAACTTGTTTATCTTATGTTAGCCAGTAAAAGCCCCTCATTCTCCCTCTCACTCCCTCTCCCACCAAACTTTCATCCTCTCTCTCTCTCTCTCTCTCTCTCTCTCTCTCTCTCTCTCTCTCTCTCTCTCTCTCTCCCTCCCTCTCTCTCTCTCTCTCTCTCTCCACCCACTCCGACCTCCTCACCTTTCTCCCCATCTTTTCCCACCTCCTATACTTCCCTAACATTCTGCCCCCACCCACCTCACTCTTCCCCACTCCTCTCGCCTTTTCTCCTCACCCCCTCCGCCCCTCCCCACCTTCCTCCCTCTCTCCCCCAACCCCCCTCCTTCCTCCATCTTTCCTTGTCGTAGACCCATACAGCATACAGTGTACCTTAGTCATATCCTTATTACAAACGGCCTCGAAAGGATCATTGAATATTTTGTTTTTTGTTTTCCTTTGCATTTTGTTTATATTTCTCATGTTCCTTCCTCCGTCCTCGCATCTTCTTTCTCTTCTTCTTCCTTCCTCTTTTTTATATCATCATTTCCTCCTCACTTGCATTATTCGTCTCTCTCTCTCTCTCTCTCTCTCTCTCTCTCTCTCTCTCTCTCTCTCTCTCTCTCTCTCTCTCTCTCTCAGCATCCCTTTTACTCCCCTGCCTCCTTAATCAATCTCCCTCACTCCCCGCCTCCCTGCCTCAGCTCTCCCTCTCTTTCTCCCCCCCTGCTCTCTTCCTCTCTATGTATCACGCATTATCTTACATTATCATCAATACAACTCTATTTGCATACAATTTTCATATAATTAACCCTATTTAATATTCGCGAATGCAATTTACATCTCACGCTAATCTTAAACGCCCCAGAAATCTCCATGTTGATCCGCACATGCGCAGTAGACCAGTGTCCATCATGAGGGTGTCAAATACTGAAAAATATATTAGATCTCTTTTTAAATCTCTCATATACACTCACTACCTTTCGCCCCGGTACCCAGTTACTCGCTCACACTTACAGTTACTCCGGGAATTGGGCAGGAGGGGAAATAGGAGGGTAAATGAGAGCCAGGATGGTTTTAATTAATGAGGAGGCATGATGGGCGGTCCAGCTTCCCGCGCTTAGGGTGTTTCCCCTTTAAAGACCAGGCCGGGGTTGCCATGTCTCGCCACCCCACACACCCACACGCTTCATTTTAATACCTCTCCCCCATATTCCCCACCCCATTTAGCCAGTCTAATTAAGTAAATAGCCGAATATTAATTTACGTGTATGGATAATAGGGATGGATAGATTTATGAGGTGGATGTGATGATATAAATGGGTGATCATATGCGGGAGAGGGGAAGGTGTTAGCATGGCCTTTATTGACGATTTCAAGGCGTCTGGTGTCTGAGATGTAAAGTGCTGTTGGGTGAAGTTACTTTGACGTCAGGTGATGTTGCTGTTGCTTTGATGTCAGATGATGTACAATGTTAGCTAAAAGGTTATGTGTGATGTTACATTGATGTTGGGTGATGTGATATCATTTTGATGTCAGGTGCTGTGATATTTTGATGTCAGCTGATGTTTAATGTTACGTTGATGTCAGGTGATGTCATGTATTTTGGTGTCTGATGCTATTACATTGATGTGAGCAGGTGATGTGTGATGTTACCTTGAAGTCAGCAAGCGATGTGTGCTAACTTAATAGCGAATATTAACTGACGTCGCACGAAGTCTGTAATAAATAAAGTTCACCTGTACATAGTGTCCATTCCTTCAGCCCAAGAACACCCCTTGTATTTTGTTCAAGCTGACATCAAACATCAATACATAGCTTGGGAGGGATTTATGAAGGCTGCAGCTAACCCCTCCATTTCGAAGTCTGTCCAGGGCTCAATAAAGTCATCTAGTAGTGGCAATAACAAACGTGATGGTAGTAAAGGAGGTGATGTTATAATATTTGATGTCAGGTGGAGGTGACATCATTTATTTATTATTCGTTTATATTTTAACTTAGCTGGACTTTTCGAACTTCAGATGTATTCATTTTTCAGTAATCCCTTCAGTACGAAAAGCCTTTGAAGAAAATCGTCCTGAAGAGGTAAGAACTCCCTGAAAATGACGTCACTGAAGTCAAAGGGTTATTTATTGATTTATTTTATTTATTGACTGGTTATTTCTCTCTCTCTCTCTCTCTCTCTCTCTCTCTCTCTCTCGTGTGTATGTGTGTGTGTTTTATGCCTATTAAAGTCCTGTTTATCATTCTGTACCGTATTCCACCCCTCACAGGATGCAGCGTCGGTCAATAGGCAGATGAGCTTCTTAATGGTGGAGAAACGGACAGTTATACATAGATGGGATGAATGAAGAGTTTAGTTTGATATATAAGGATGTATCTATGTCGTGATAATTCTCTCTCTCTCTTTCTCTCTCTCTCTCTCTCTCTGCATATGGGAAGAACAGGAAGAACACGAGACAGACAGACAGACAGACAGACAAACCAACAGACAGACAGACAGGTAGACAGATAGACAGAAAGGAGCGGAGAGAGAGAAAGAGAGAGAGAGAGAGAGAGGGCAAGAAGCATGGAGAGGTAGAAAGCGAGAGCTAGAATAATAAAGCCAGACTTACGAAGAAAGACGCATGTGTGTGTGAGAGAGAGAGAGAGAGAGAGAGAGAGAGAGAGAGAGAGAGAGAGAGAGAGAGGGAGGGAGGGGGAAGAAGAAGGAAGAAGGAATGAAACAAAGAAAAATATGAAATAAAATGGAATGGAAGAAGAGAGAGGAATGAAGAGAGAAAACGATGAGAGGCAGAAAGAAAGATGGACATAAGAAAGAAAGGGAAGAAGGAAGGCGAGAAGAGGAAATATGATGGAAGGAAACGTGACAGAGAGAAGCTGAAGACAATAACAAAAAGAGGAATGGGAGGAAATAAGGAAAGATGGAGGAGGGAAATAAATGGCAGGAAAATAAGAATGGAAAACTGGAAAGGAGGAAGGTAATGGAGGGAAGAAGGGAAGGGATGAGAGAGGGAGGGAAGGAAGGAAGAAAAAAGGGTTCCTCAGAAATCAATAGCATATGGAAGAACCGTCAACCCTCTTTCTCCCTCACCCACACTCACCCTCACCCTCATCCCCCCCCCTGCCCCTAACACCACCCTTACCCCCATCCTCACCGTCACCCCATCCTCCAATTCACCCCTTTCACCCTCTCCTCATCCCCTCCCTTATTATATCTTCATCCCCACCCTCACTCCCATTCTCACCCTGCCCTCACCCCCACCCACACCCACACCGTCACCTTTCCTTACCTTTATCCACCCATACCTTTCCTTCCCCACCCAAACCCACTCCTTCATTTCACCAACCCCAACCCACCCACACCCACCCTCACCCTCACCCATTTACCTTCTCGTTTATTCTCTCCCCCACCCTACCCCTCGTCCTTCTCCCCCTCACTTCCCCTCCTTTCGTTTCAACTTCCCTTTCTCTTCCCCTGTCATTTTTTCCCCTTCCCTTCATTCTCTTCCCTTCCCTTCCCCACCCTTTTTCCCATCTCTTTACCCTCGTCTCCCGCTCTCAATCTTTCCCTTATTCCTTTTAGCCCTCTTCCTCCTCCTTCTCTTCCTCCTTCTCTTCCTCCTCCTCCTCCTCTTCCTTCACCTCCTTCGCTTCTTCCTTCTCATCCTCCTCGTCATTTCCGTCTTCCTGCTGTATCTTAGTCTCACACAGTGGATATGATAAGCATTGCCTCCTTTATAACAAACATCCGTGAAAGAGCCAATATTTTTTGTTTTTTTAACTTTTATTCCTTCCCTGTTCCCTTCTTTACTCATCCATTTCCTCCCCTCTCGCCTCCTTCTCTTCCTCCTATCCCTTCTCACCTCCTTCCCATTCTGTACAGCTGCGGACATACGTATTAGTACACTTAAGTACGGTTTATAAAAAGGCAAAGAATTAATACTCTCGAAACGCTATAATGACATCTTCGGAGCCCGGCAGCATTTTAGTAGTATTGTGTAGGAGTGTAAAACTAGGTCGACTTTGTGTGTGTGTGTGTGTGTGTGTGTGTGTGTGTGTGTGTGTGTGTGTGTGTGTGTGTGTGGAGGCCTTTCTCTTCATGTACGTAGTTATTTTAACACGTCAATTTCTAGTGACAGTAGGTATCTGGTAGTCTTATTAATTTCCTTTCTCTGTGGTTCGTCTATATTTCCCCCTTTCATCCTTTCTCCCTCACTCCTCTTTCCCTCTTCCTCCCCTTCCTTCCCTTCCCTTCCCTTCCTTCTTCGCCTCCTCTCCTCCCCTCTCCCTTTCCCCTCCTTCCTTTCCTTTCCCCCTTCCTTTGCTTCTTCCCTTCTCTTCCTTACAGTCTTCTTCTCTGCCTCATTCCCTTCCCTTCCCTCCCCCACCCATCCTCTTTCTTCTCTTCCTTCTTCTCCTCTTTCCTCTCCCTCTCCCTCCTTCCACTTTTTCCTCTTCCTTCCAATCCCTACTACGTCTTACTTTCGCCTTTTCCTCCTCCTTATGATCATCATCATCATCATCATCATTTTCTTCTTCTTTTTCTACTACTAATACTGCTACTACTGTTACTACTATCATTACTATTATTATTATTATTACTGTTATTATTATTATTATTATTATTATTATTATTATTATCATTATTATTATTATCATTAATATCATTATCATTATTATTATTATTATTATTATTATTATTATTATTATTTTTCCATATTCCTCTTCATTTCCCTCCTCCTTCCTCTCCACCCCTCTTCCTCTCTGCCTTCATTTCCTCTTTTCCTCTCCTTTCCTTAGGCCTATGGGGTTTTGGGCAGGCCTATGTAATTATGTATACTCCCGGCCTCTCCTCTCCTTCCCTGATTATTCATGTACGCTGATTATGCCTACATGCTGATTATACGCACACGCCATACATACACACACATACGCACACATATACGCGGACGTGGATTAACTTGGAATGGTTTATTTGTGTGTGTGTGTGTGTGTGTGTGTGTGTGTGTGTGTGTGTGTGTGTGTGTGTAAAAGAATACGTAATCTCTCTCTCTCTCTCTCTCTCTCTCTCTCTCTCTCTCTCTCTCTCTCTCTCTCTCTCTCTCTCTCTCTCTCTCTCTCTCTCTCTCTCTCTCTCAAGAACTGTATCTATCAGTCTATCTACCAATCAATCTATCTATCTATTTACTTACTCATCTATCTATCTATGTCAGTCAATATATCTATCTGTCTGTCAGTAGCCTCTATCTATCTATCTATCTATCTGAGTATTTATTTATCTATCTATCTATCTATCTGTCTATCTCTCTACCTTTCTGTTTACTATCTTTCCTTAATTATCTACATATCTATCACTCTGTCTACCCAACTACCTGCCTATCATCCTACCTTTACCTTCCAACGCCGCATCCTGTGAGGGGTAACCGTGAAAAGTTTATTCTAAGTGTTAATGTCCCTACTCAGTAACGACCCAGAGAGAGAGAGAGAGAGAGAGAGAGAGAGAGAGAGAGGGAGAGGAAGGGGAAAAAGAAAAGGAAGGGATTAGAGGAGAATGATATGTAAGGAAAGAGGAATAGAAAGAGAGGAATGAAGGAAAAGATCTCTCCCTCTCTCTCTCTCTCTCTCTCTCTCTCTCTCGCATTAGTACCCTCTCCATCACCCCTATTTGGCCCCTAATATCGAGTAAGGGGCGATAAGGGTCACAATGCCAGCAAGGGTAAGGGGAGAGTCGACCATATGGGGAGGGGGGAGGGGGGAGGGGGTGTATTCTTATGACTATTTCCCCAATGCTGTAAGTCTTATAATCTCTCTCTCTCTCTCTCTCTCTCTCTCTCTCTCTCTCTCTCTCTCTCTCTCTCTCTCTCTCTCTCTCTCTCTCAAAATATATATTTATCATTTATCTGAATCCCGTTTTTCATTTATCTATCTATCCATCCTTCTATCTATCTATCTATCTATCTGTATGTGTGTCTTAATGTCTGTCTGTGTGCTATTTATCTTCCTATGCATGGCGAACTCATTACACTTCATACTCTCGTCGGGAAAGGAAACTCCCTAACACCTCTTTCTGAGCGATTTATTTTTAGATATGGGAGGTTAATATCCTTTTGTATGTTATTTATGCAGAATATGGCAGCGTTTGACAGATCTGTAATACATAGAATAGGACAGTGAGTACAATAAGCAACATAAATCGCTTAGGAAAAGGTGTTAGGGAGCTTCCTTAATCGGCGAGAATGAGAGAGAGAGAGAGAGAGAGAGAGAGAGAGAGAGAGAGAGAGAGAGAGAGAAATATGCAGATGTGTGTGATGTGGTCATGATGATTGTGTGGGAGGGAGGGTGAAAAGGAGGGGATGGAGGGAAGGAGAGGGAGAGGAAGGGAGGGGAGAGAGGGAAGGAGGGAGAGAGGAAAGGAGGAGAAGAGGGGAGTAAGGGAGGGAGAGACGGAAGAACAGAAGAGAGTATGAGCATTAAAGAGGGAGAGAGCAGAGTGGAGAAAAGAGAAAGGAGGAAAGAAACAGAGGAGAGAAGGCTGGCAGATAAAATAATATTGAGGAAAGGAAGGAAGATAGGGAAGGAGAAAGGGGACGTGAAGAAAGATGAGAGAAGAATGTAGCAAAAAGGAGAGAGGCAAATCCTTCGCTATCTTATTCTCTCTCTTATCTTATTCATTTATTTGACACGTGATTGGCGCTGAAACTTTGAGAATAATCACTGTCTTTATTTTGAACTTTCTTGTAACCCAGAACTCGCAAAATCAACCCCTTCACTTCAATGACGCTGTTTCATATATCATTCTTCCTATTTCTGGTCGATTTATTTCAGCTAAGGAGTTATTCTGAAATCAGGTGGATAGATATAGGCTTCAGTGGCTGCTTCAGTACGAGAGGGGGTTCCCAGGCTGAATAAAACCGTCTGAAAGTAGCAAAATATGAAGTGGGAAATTGCATCATCTTTCTGAAGGGTCTGAAGGCGGGGCTATTGTGGTCGGGTTGGTGTATATATATATGTGTGTGTGTGTTTATATGTCTGCGTCTGTTTATGTCTGTGTTTGTTGATGTCTGCGTTTGTTTATGTCTGTGTCTGTTTATATGTCTGTGTCTGTTTATGTCTGCGTCTGTTTATATATCCCTAACACCTTTTCCTCGGCGATTTATTTTGTCTTTTACACCATACTGTCCTCTTCTGGGTTAAATAAATCCTTCCAGTATCGCCATACTTTTCATGAATAGCCTACAGAAGGATATTAATCACCCACATCTAGAAATAAATCGCTAAGGAAGAGGTGTTAGGGAGAATACGAGTCTGTTTGGGGGCACGTCCATCCCGGGTCAAGGTCAGGGGTCAAAGGTCAAAGTTTGGGTAAGGTGTCGCTATTCTGTCTTAGAGATTTTGATCATAATATAACTGATACCTGAGAGAGAGAGAGAGAGAGAGAGAGAGAGAGAGAGAGAGACAGAGAGACAGAGACAGACAGACAGACAGACAGAGACAGTGAGAGACAGAAACAGACAGACAGAGTGTGTGTGTGTGTGTGTGTGTGTGTGTGTGAGAGAGAGAGAGAGAGAGAGAGAGAGAGAGAGAGAGATGAGTCAGAAGCGTCACTGTCAGTAACACTAATTTACATCTCTGCCTCCCTCCATTTCTCTTTCTCTCTCTCTCTCTCTCTCTCTCTCTCCTTTTAATTCATCTCTTCATTCTTTCTCTATCCTCTCTCTTTTCCTCTTCCTCTAAATCTTCCTCCCACTTTCTCTTTTCCTTCCTCCCTTCCCTCTCTCTCTTTTTCTCTTCTCTCCACCCCTCTCTTCTTCTTCGCCTTCATTTTTCTTCTTCCATGCCTTTCTTCTTTCCCTCCCTCCCCCCTCTTTATTCCTCCTTTCCATCTTTCCTCCCTATTCTCTTTCCCTCCCTCCCTCTCCTCCTTCCCTCTTCCTCCCCTTTCCTCTCTCGTTTCTTTCTCTCTTTTACCTTCCCTCCCTTTCCCTCCCTTCCCTCTTTCTTTGCCTCCCTCCCTTCCTATGTCCTTGTCTTTCTCTCCCTCCTTCCCTCCCTCCCTCCCTCCCTCCCTTATCGATCCCTCCCACACATCTCCCTCTCCCTCATTATTCCCATTGCATTTCTCTTAATTCCCTCCCTCCCTCCCTCCCTCCCTTCCTCCCTCTCCCTACGCCCACGCCTCCTTCCCTCTCCCTCTCTCTCTCTCTTCCTTTCCCTCCCGTTCCTTCCTTTCTTCATTCCTCCTTTCCTTCTATCATTCTTTCCTTCCTTCTTTTTTTCTTTCCTTCCTTCTTTTCTTTCTTTCCTTCTTCCTTTCATTCTTTCTTCCGTCTCTCCTCTTTCCTCCCTTTTTTCCTTCCTCCCTTCCTCACCTCCTTCATTCCTTCTTTTCAGCATTCATTCCCTCCTTCTTTCCTTCCATCATTTCTCCTTTCCTTCTTCCCTCCGTTTCTCCTTCCTTCCCTGTACTCTCTCTCTCTCTCTCTCTCTCTCTCTCTCTCTCTCTCTCTCTTCTTGTCTTGCTATCCTTGTCTTTAACCTCAGAAAATCGGATATAATCGTTTTCTTTCTCTACAGCTGCTTCGACAGGACCATTAGGGCTGTTGCTGTTGTCTGGCCTTTGTACTCCTTTGAACTCTCTCTCTCTCTCTCTCTCTCTCTCTCTCTCTCTCTCTCTCTCTCTCCCTCTCTCTCTCCAGCTTCCTTCTTCCTTTCCTTCTCCCCTCCTCCTACCTTCCTTCTTTTCTCCCTTCCTCTCCCCTTCCTTACTTCCCTCCCTCCCTCACCCTCTCATCCCTCCCTCCACCCCTCCCTCCCTCTCTTACACCCACGCTTCCGCCTTCCTTTTCTCTCTTTTCCTCTCTCTCTCTCTCTCTCTCTGTTTTTCCTCTCTCTCTCCCTCTCTCACTCTTTCGTTTCGCTGTCTCTCTCTCTAAAAAAAAAACGCGTTTTGCGGAGATAGATAGATAGATAGATTGATTGATTGATTTATACAAAGACATAAAATTGAGAGAGAGAGAGAGAGAGAGAGAGAGAGAGAGAGAGAAGTGTAAAGTTCGAATGATAATGGAATAGAAATAAGAAGATACAAAAAATAGGATGAAATATAAAGAAATGGAAAGAAAGGAATGAAAGGAAAGGGAGGGAAACGGGAAAGAATGAAAAGGAAAGGAAGGAAGGGGGAAGAAAGGAATGGAATTATAGGAAGTGGAAGGGAACAAGGAGAGAAAGGGGAGAAATAGGAGGGAGAAAACGAACACAAAGAAAGAAAGAAAGAAAGAAAGAAAGAAAGAAAGCGGTGGTATGCAGATTAGAGCTCAGTCATAAACATCTCCCCCTTCTGTGTGTGTGTGTGTGTGTGTGTGTGTGTGTGAGAGAGAGAGAGAGAGAGAGAGAGAGAGAGAGAGAGAGACTATATTCAAGAGATTAAAATACCTGGTACTTTGATTTGTGCAGAGTAAGGTAAAGCTGTATGTAGTTCGTCAAAATAAACAGTAAGGTGTGTAATTATCACCAGAGAGATCACCTGTATAGTTCTGCCTCTCCTTTGACTACTGACGAGTCTGTATTATACTTTTGGTCCCATACGTCTGCGTTGAGTAAGGGAGAGTCTTGTGTGTTTGTCTAAGTAAAATCCTAAATAAGTAAAGAAGAAATGGTTTTAAGTAACATAAATTAAAAAAAATAAGGGAAAAATATTGTCAGAGGGTTAACGTGTACCTGTCTGCCTTCTCCCCAGGTGTAATGTGTGGGGTACAGATGGACGGTGCAGACAGTGGTACAATTACACCTATCAGCACTGGTGAGTATGCTGTTATTATTGTTGTTATTATTATTATTATTGTTGTCGTTGTTGTTGTTCTTCTTCTTCCTCTTCTTCTTCATCATCTTATTATTATCAATATTATTATTATTATTATTATTATTATTATCATCAACGTATATTTTTTTGTAATTCATCTGTCATTTTGCTATATAAGTACTTTACCATTCTCTCTCTCTCTCTCTCTCTCTCTCTCTCTCTCTCTCACCTCAGCTGACCTATGTACGCTATTATACTGCCATAATATGTGTTGGTTAGACGTTAACAATATCAGACCACAACCCCACCACATCCCCCACCTGTCACCCCACACCCCTCACTCCTAACCTGTCACCCCTCACCTGTCACCCCACACCTGTCACCCCACAACTGTCACCCCTCACCTGTCACCCCACTTGTCACCAAACACCTGTCACCCCTTACCTGTCACCCCACACCTGTCACCCCACACCTGTCACCCCTCACCTGTCACCCCCACCCCTCACCCCACACCTGTCATCCATCACCTGTCACCCCACACCTGTCACCCCACACCTGTCACCCCTCACCTGTCACCCCACACCTGTCACCCCTCACCTGTCACCCCACACCTGTCACCCCTCACCTGTCACCCCTCACCTGTCACCCCTCACCTGTCACCCCACACCTGTCACCCCACACCCATTTCTTTTGTATCCTTCTCTCCCTTTCACATCTTTCCCCTCTCTCCCTTCCCTACCCTCTCTGGTGTGTGTGTGTGTGTGTGTGTGTGTGTGTGTGTGTGTGTGTGTGTGTGTGTGTGTGTGTGTGGTGCGGAAGCGTGGCCACAGATGCCGCAGTGTGACCGCAGGGGCAGTGTGACAAGAGCACACCCCGCATGCGGTCACCACCACCTCCTGCCGCACCTGCCCTTACGCCCCCTCCCATTACCCCTGTCGCCCCCTCACCTGCTCACTGATTCTCTCTCTCTCTCTCTCTCTCTCTCTCTCTCTCTCTCTCTCTCTCTCTCTCTCGCGGTTAGTCAGTTAATCAATCAATCAATCAATCAGCCAGGCAGTAAATCACATAATCAATCAGTCTCTCAATCAATCAGTCAATCAATCAGTAAATCACATAATCAATCAGTCTATCAATCAATCAATCAATCAGTCAGGCAGTAAATCACATAATCAATCAGTTAGTCAGTCAATCAATCAATCAATTAATCAGTCAATCAATCAATCAATCAGTCAGTCAATCAATCCATCAGTAAGTCAGTCATATCAGTCAGTCCGGTCAGTCAACCAGTCTTTCCATCTATCTATCCGTCTATCGGTCTTTCACCTGACACCGCATCCTGTGAGTGGTTCTGACAGTAAGGCCTCCACACATTTCTATCCCTACTCATCAACAACCCCTCCTCCCACCACACACCATCCTCCCTCATACTGACGGGGAGGGGCACTGACCCTCCGCCAACCCACTTGTTGACACGTAGGAACACGTATACGCAAACGGCCACCCCTTACTGGATTATGGCGTCCGGCTATAGATAAGTAGATAGATCGTATCAATTAACTTATACTGTCGTCGTCATCATCATCATCAAAAATCATCTTCACAAATATATCTTCAGACTTTCCTCTGGATCTCGGCCTACCTCTCCTCACCCTCTTGACATTCCAGCATGATATTCGATGTGTGTAAGGAAGATTGGTGTATCGTGG
>NC_136961.1:49641982-49741982 GCF_032717465.1 Coenobita brevimanus
ACAAAAACAAGAACAGGGTCAACAAAAAGAAGAACAGGGCCAGCAAAAGCGAGAACAGCGTCAGCAATAACAAGAACTCTAGCAAAAAAGGCACAAGAACAACAAGAACACTAAGATAAAATAACAGTAAATACAAGAACAAGAAAACAGCAAAGGAGAAAAAAAATGTAGAGAGACAACTAGAAGAACTTGTTGAGGAAAAAGGTAAACACTGAATTAAACAAGACCTGGACACGTGAAAAAAATCCGGAGCATCTTAAGTAACTGATAAACAATGAAGAGAATGAAACGCGTGTAAATCGAAACGCGTGAAGATAACCGAGGCAAGTGAAGACAATGGAACCAGCTGAAGAAGAAAATAGGCGAGGCAAAACGGAAACACGCTGGGACAACTGAAACACATGAAGGCAAATGAAACACGCGAAGAGAACCGAGACACACGAATAACAACTGAAACACACGAGGACAACTGAAACACGCGAGGACAGCTGAAAACAAAGTACGCGGTGAGGAAAGTGAATCGTGGAATGGGAAGAGGAAATTTGTAAGTCGAGGAGAAGTATGGACCAGCTCCACCTCCCCCACCTCCCCCCTACCTCACCCTTCCCCTGCCTCCCCCAAGGCTGGCAGAGGAGGCACACGGGGCGTCATCCCCTTCACTGCCGTCTGTTCTGCCGCATCCCGGACCGTCCCAGGGAGAAGGTTAGTCAAGTCCCTGTTTATGATGAAAGAATTGACAGCCACCCTGGAGAGAGTCACGGTCTTCTGTCCACTGTTTACCCTTCAAAGTCAGACAGCCACGGCCTTCTATCTACTGTTTACCCCTCAGAATCAGATAGCCTCTGTATTCTGTCCACCGTCTGCCAGAGGGATGCAGACAGAGAGCGACTTCTATCACCTGTTTACTCCGAGAAGGTGGAAGGCAGAGAGAGGGTTATTCATGCCACACTGTGTTGCAGAAGGACAGGTGGCATCACTCCGGCCTATCCCAGCGCGAGCGAGACCTTGCACCTTCTTTCCACCGTCTATCCAAGAGAGACAGAAAGCCATGCGATCTATCCTAGAGAAATAGACGCCCCTGGTATTCTATCCAGCGTATATCAAGGAGGAGGCGATAGTTGTAAAGCATCCAGTATCGTTCACCCAATACCCACATCCACCCACACCCGTCCCACAACTATCCACACTCAGGTCATCCACCACAATGGGGGATGGACGACGAGTGAAGGGAACTTGAGAGGGACAGCAGACGAATTGAGAACCCCGGCTGAGATGGATCTGAGAGGGACGAGTGACGAGCTGAGAGGACAAAGTGACGAAAACCAGGGGGACCTCAGAGGGACGCTTGATAACCACATGAGAAGGCCGAGTGAGAGGGACCTAAGTAACGCAGTGGAGAGGGATTTGAGAGGGACGACTGCGGACTCTAGAGGGACGAATGAAGAGGATACGAGAGGGACGATGGAGGAAGATCAGGTACGGACGAGTGGTGACGATCCGGACGAGGTGGACGCAAATGAAGACGATCTAACTGAAGAAGAACTGGAGGAGGAAGACATAATCATAGACATTGAGACGATTGATCCCACACCAGACCTGCCCCACCCACTCCCCACCCACCACCTCTCAAACCACGCCCACGACCCCCTAGTCCCCCGCCCACCCAGCGAGGAAGAGGTGATTCTGTCAGGTAAGTCACAGACACACACACACACACACAGATCTATGGATGTATACATGAGTCACGTGTTCGAATCCACTCAATAATTGACAGAAAAAACATCTAAAAAACATAATCTTTTTTACACATAACCCGGCCAGTCTCTCTCTTAAAATATATAAATTAGATGGTGATTATATTATGATCATCATTATTATTATTATTATTATTATTATTTTTATTATTATCATCATCATCAACATAACCATTATCATCATCTTTACCATTATCATCATCAGCATAACCGTTATCATCAACATTATCATTAGTTCTTTCCTCAATGTTCACCAGCTATTTGTTACATTGTCTTTGTTTTCCAAAATGGCATGGTTGTGTGAAATATTAAAGAATGTGACGTGATTTTCTGTGCGTGTGTGTGGTTTGGTAGTAGGCATTTGTGTGCTTTAGGGAGAAAGAGTGTGATGTGGTAGAGTGCAGTGTGGTAATGTGTGTCGTGTGATGTGGATGTGTATGGTGGGGTGTGGTGTGGTAGTGTGTGGTATGGCAGTGCATATGTGGCAGTGTGTGGTATGGCAGCGTGGTTGGATAAAGTGGTAGGATAGTATGAAATATGAATCAGTATGAGGTAAGACAGCTAAAATATAACACCAAACATCATCAGATCATAGCAAGAAATATTCCCTATCCATCAAAAGCCATGAAAAACAAAACAAAAATCTCAGCATCTATAATATACTAGTAATTATAGCCAAGAAAATAAGTACAGCCCTCATTATCAGCCTGTAATTAAGGGCTAATGATAGAGGGGGCATCACGTGTCATAGGAATCAGTGGAAATTCAAGACTTTTTCTATAATTCTAAGTTATTATCAGTGAACATAAGAGTAAGTTATAATGAATACTTTAATTGTGGTTGAGAATAATTGATGTGGTGATATGGAGAGGTGTAGGGGAGACATGAAGAGAATTCGCTTTGAATATTGTAAACGTTAGATGGTTTTAGTGCTCATGAGAGAGAGAGAGAGAGAGAGTAATTAAAATCCATCACGCTTTCGTCTTGTCCTCCCGCATACTTCAGACGGTTTCCTTCAGTTCGTAAAATTTCATCCCGCAACCAAACGGTTAACCTCCTTCACTACGATTTCTTACAATTTATTCTTAGCTTTCTTTCTGTAGGGGTTTTGTGGTCTTCATTAACCCTCTTCAGACGTCTCCCCCTAAATCTAAAATCGTCTGAGGATGGGAAGGGCAAAGCCTAATACGTTATCGGGGTGAAGGGACTGCGATTTTACGTCTTAACCTCTTCAGTACTATAACCTAATTTTTATTTTATTTTGGCAACCTTCAGACGATTTTATTAAGTCAGGGGAACGTTTGATTCTCTCTCTCCAGTTCCAGTAGTCTAGCAGAGGGGTTATAAAATCGTTTGGAAATTTAAAAATGAAAATTAAAAACTATAATGAAAGATACGTCATCTGAGTGAAGGAATGAAAACGCAGTATACAAAAATAAGTCGGTAAGGAAGAGGTGCTAGGAAGTCTATAATCGGCGAGAATAGCAAACTAGTCTGTGCAGTTGGCCTAAAATTGCCATTTCTCATCTTCAATATAACAGACGATTAACACTACAGCCAACTATAATGCTAGTCACGAGGAATTGCTACGAAGAGGATGTCAAACCGTTGTATTGTCCTATTCTGCCTTTGAGTTAAATTGGAGTGCAAAAGGAAAAAAAATCCGCTAGGTTAGGGTGGAGGAAGTATAAGTAGCCGTATAGCCTTCGTAGCACTTCTTCCTTAGCGATTTATTTGGCATATTACACTTAAATATCCCCTGCCGTATTGTCTATCTTGTTAACATCGACTTCGCATCACTACATTCCAAGAGACTACCAGCGTGTCCTAGTCAGAAATAAGTAGCTAAGGAGGAGGTGATAGGGAGCATCCCTAACCAACGATTTCGGCCTAGACGTTAACCCATTCCAGAACATCATTCTTATTTTACTGATGCCGCACGATACACCCTGAGAGTGTATCTGATGACTGAAGGCTGCATCTAACTCATTCAGGTCTACACGCGTTCCCAAAGCTGAGTTGAAGTTTGGTAGTAGGATGGCAAAAACAATGCATGACATACTCAGGATGAAGGTGTTTAAGAGAGCTTACATCCTCCCTCAATGACAGCCGGGAGCGCTCTGAATATGCACCCGGCCCGCTATCAAAACTCTTTAAAATGATAATCAGGCCCGCTGTAATTTGTGGGCGGAGTGTGAGGGGCGGCGTGGATTGGGCAAGACGCTGAGGGTGGGCGGGGCGTGATGCAGTGGGTGGAGTCGGCTGGGGAGATGCGGGCGAGGCGGCAACGGGCGGACCAGTTCTTAGGGAGACGCCATCCCTTGTGGACGCTGCGTGTACGCCGTGTTTTAGTTCCCCGCGCACGCAGGCTCAGACCCCACACCATACTTTTAACCGTGCTGAGCGAAGGTGCTGGAAATCTCCCTCCTCCCCCTCCCCTGATCTGGAACTCGCTAGCGGGAGCCGAACGTTGAATATTCAGTTTGAGCGGTGATTTGCATTTTTGGTGGTTGCTAGACTGAATTCGGTGTCCGCCTAACGGCCTTTAAAAAACGGCCATAACGACTTTTTTCAATCGTGTGGTGCTGATGTTATGACGTCAGGGAGGTCAGCGGAAGAGTCAAGAGAGTCAGCACAGTGAAGATGGCTCTCATTATGTGGCCTCGCAACGTGGACAGCAGCCAGCTCACAGGTAAGGGCGGACAAGTCGACGGGATTTGCACTCCTGTTTTCGCGACCCTGTGGATATTACTTATTACATTTTCTTCACTATATATTACCCATTAGCCCTATTTTCACCCATATCATCACCACGTACGTATTTTCTCCTCATTTTCTGTGCTCGTGGGTGCCAATTCCCGCTAATCTCTTTCGCCCATTCATAATTTCCGACTACATTAAATTCTTCACATCTTTCAATATTTTTCCAGTACTTCCCCTTCATATTATCACCGCGTGCGTATTTCCTCCCCATTCTGTATCTCCATCGCTGCCCATTCCGGTTAATCTCAATTTCCTAATCCTAATGTCTGGTCGTATTAAATTCTTATGCCCTTTCAATCTTTGTCATCCCAACTTTTTCCCCTCACCACCCTTTCCCCTTGTTTCCCCTCCCCTGGGTGTGTTATTACCCATCATTTTCCCCTTTTCCCCTCGTCTCCTTCCCCTCATCCCATATCTCCTTTCCTTATAGATTTTTACTTAATTTCTTCAAACACTATTTACCTTTTTTCCCCCTTGCGTTTCTTCTCATATATTTTAATCGTTTCTATTTTCTCCCAGCCTCGTAACATTTTCAATTTCATTCTCACTAGCTGTGGTTTTGTTGATTCTCTTTCTTTTCTTTCTCCTTCCCTTTCCCATTCTCTGTCCCCTTACTCTAAATTATATAGCTATTATTTTTCTGCATTATCTCTTTCTACCCTAGCTTAGTAACTTTATCCTTATCAATTTCTTCATCATTAATTTCTTGTTATATTTTTCTCTCCTCTCCTCCTCTTTTCCTACCTTCCTCCCTTACTCTGATTTCTGGTTCAGTAATTTTTCCTTTTCTCAAATGCCTATTAATTTTCACCCTGTCAGTGTGGTCTTTGTTTTTCTCTCTCTCCCTCCTCTCCTCTCTTCCCTCTCTCTTCTCTCCTTATTTTCTTTCGATCTCGGCTCCTTCCTCCTCTTGCATTGTATTTTATTTTTCTTTTCCAGCCTATTATTATTTTAGTTTTATTCTTGGATTATAACAGGACTATTCCCTTCTTCCCGCTTCTCCTCTCGCCTCCCATCCCCCTATTTCCTTCCTTCTTCCGTCCCCCTCTTTTTCCCCATTTCCAGTTTCCCTTATTTCGTACAGCTCGTAATTTTTTTTTGCAATATTAACCCCGCCATGGTCGTGTCAGCTGTAATAATATTTAATTTTTGCCTCCCACTAGATTTTTCTCTCATTAAAGATTTTGGGTATAGGAACTTGAGGGTGTTTTTTTATAGTCTTTTTTAACTTTTTTTTCTCTCATCTCACTTCCTCGTATATTTATTATTTTCTTACCCCCTATTTATCCCTCTATTTTTTCTTTCATCTTTCCCCTATTTCCCTCTTCATTCTTTCAGTTTTTACCTGTTATTACTTCAATTTTTTCCTTCCCTGTTTTCTTCTTTCCTTAATTTCCTCTCCACCCCTTATGTAATTTACCTCTATAACACCTTTTTCCCTTACCTTACTTCCTTTTTCGTTATCAGTGTCTTCTCGTAATATTTACTGAAATCTTATTCTGGTAAATATGCATGTTTTAACGAGCCGCATTTTTAAAGATTATTATTTTTGTTAAAACTAATTTCCTTACCCAGCCTTCCCTCATGTCTTTCATCTTCCTCCCCTTCTTTCTTGTCATGTCGTTTTTCCTTCCCACCTTCTATGCCTTTTTTTTCCCTCTCATCTTCCCTGTCTTTCCTTCCATCATCTTTTCCTCAATTTTCCCTCCCCTTCCAGGCCTACATTTCCCCCCCCCCTTTTCCCTTTGCATGTTAGCCTCTTCAGCCCGAGGACGTCACTTAATTCTGGCCACATTCAGACGGTTTAACTCCACGGTTTTATTAGGGTGACTGGTTTTCGAACTGAAGGGGTTAGATACAGCCTTCATTAACTTTTTTTTTCTCCCAGACTGAATAAAATCGATTGATAATAAGAATAAAGTAAAAAAAATATATATATACGAGTTGAAGGGGTTCTCTCCATATCTCCCCTCTTGCTTTCCTCTTATTTTCCCCTCCATAGCATCATTTCCTCCCTATATTAACTCTGGCTTCTGGGATATAGACTTGTACCCACCATGAGAGGGGTAAGGATGACAGTGCAGTACTTAAGTCAGGGTCCTGTGGCTTATGCTCCGTTGGACAAGAATCCTGTGGTATTACAAGACTTGTCCTGACCGTGAGAGGGTTCATGGCGACTATATTAACTCAGATTCCTGTGACTCATTCTCTGTTGAATATAATCGTCTGGGTTGAATAGAATGCTAGAGTTGTCCCCATCATGGGAATGGTAGAGGTAGTAATGTAGCGTTAATTCTCAGGCCTCCTTCACTCTACTGAAAATCGTCTGACCTTAGCGGGTTAAGAATACTAGGGTTGGCCCGACTGTGAGAGGGTTCATAGTGACGGTGAAGATGCCTGCTGAATAAAATCGTCTGGTATTAAGGAATTATGCCAAAATTGTTCAGGTCGTGGGATTTATGTAATGTTTTTGTCATCTTTCTTTTTTTTTTCTTTTTACAATGTTCACCCCTTATTTTACGTCCTTGTATTTTCCCCACCCCGCACTTCCTCTCCTTATCAGTTTCTTTTCCGTCTCTCCAGTTAATATTCCTTCCCTTTTCCCCTCTCCTCTCGTTTCCCTCCACTGCGTCTTATATCCAGTTTTCTCCTGTTCTCATCTTTCCCTAAATGATTTACTTTATATCTCGAGTCGCCTATTTTTTTCCTCCTTCCTTATTTTCCCGTATTTTCTTTATTTCCCATTTTTTATTTTCCCCCTATTTTCTTTTGCTTCCTTCATTCTTCAGTTGCTCCGTTGCCTCATCCAATTTTCCATTCTTTTTAATTCTTTTCCTTCCTCCTGATTTCGTTCCCATTCCCCTTTCTTCCTCTCCCCCTGTTAGCCCATTTCCTTCGCTTCCCCAGCCTATTTCCTCTTCCTTCCCCCTCCCCTCTCTGTCTCTTCTCTCTTTTATTACTCTTCAAAATATCATCACTGTTTCCCTCTTTCTTCCATTCTCATATCAAACTCATACCTGCCTCTCCAACCTGTTTTTCTCTCATTTCCTCTTCCCTTTCTCCCTTGTTTCCTTTATTATCCCATTCTTCCCTCTGTTTCTCTACATCTCTGTCAGCTTATTTCTCCTCTCCCTTTTTTCTGAAGATTTTGCATTCCGTACTTTATCCCCTTTCTTTTCCATTATCTTTTATCTTCACGAGTCTGTTTTTCTATTCCTTTTTTCACTTTTATTCCTTTCTTCCTCTTTTCCCCCTACCCATAATATCTCGTTCCTTCATTTCCCAGTTCTACTTTTCCGCACGTTGCTTGCTTCTCTGCTTCTATGGCCTGTTTTCCGTTCATTTTCTCTTCTCTTGCCTTCCCATTATTTCGCCAGTTTTTCCCAGTCTTCCTTATCTCTTATCGGCTTCTTTCCCAGTCTGTTATTCCCTCCTTTTCCCCAGCGTATCTCCCCATCTTTTTCCTTTTCTTCCTTTCCCCATTGCAATATTTTCTTCAACGTATTTCCCATTTTCTCTCTTCCTTTCCCCATATCAGTCTCCTCCCCAACCCATTTTCTCCCCCTTTCCCTATTCTTCCAGTCTCGTATCAGTTTCTTCCCCAGCCTATTTTTCCCCTTCTTTTCCTCTCTTTTCCCTTCCCCATGTCAGTCTCATTCCCAGTTCATATTCCCCCTTTTCCCCTTTCTTTCAGTCCCCATATTAATTTCTTCCCCAGCCTGTTTTTCCCCTCCTTTCCCCTCTCTGCGTCTCCCCATATCACTTTCTTCCCCAGCCTTTTTTTTCCCCTCCTTTTTTTCCCTCTTTCCCTCCCCTCGGGCCCCTCCCTGCCACGTGCTCGGGTTCACAGGTCAATATTACCGTTTTGTTCAGTTTTGTCCGCCCGTTTCAAACTTTCAAAACGGCTCCCGAAATTAGCGTTGTTTTTGACTCCCCCCCCTTTTCAATTTCCATTTCTTTTAGTGAATTATTTATCCCTTCAGCCCGAGGACGCATTTTGTTTGATTTTGGCTAACCGTAGATTATTTGATTCAGCTGAGGAATGATTATATTAAGCTGAAGAGGTTAACGAACGCTTGCTATATCCCTCACTACCAGACGCTTTCTCTATCTATCTATTGCCAGACGCCTTAATCTCGTAAGGGGTGGCCACAAACAAGTCGCCTCCATGTTGCCCTGTCCCCCACCATGTCACTGCCCTCCCCCCAGCTCACCCCCCCCTCTCATATAGCTCTCCACTCCATCCCTCGATCTCGTCATCTGCCTCCACCTCACTCACATACACTCCTCGTTAGTTTATCATGGTGAAATGGTATGAGGGAGGGTGATGTGTAGTGGGAGGAGGGGTCGTTGCTGAGTAGGGACAGAAAGCCGTGTGAGATGTAGTGATCTAGAATTAGGTTATGGATCTATTTTGTTAATGTGTAGACTGCTTTTGTAGGCTAGGCTGGAGTGTGTATGAGGGAGGGCTGTGTATCGTGGGAGAGTCGTCGATGAGTAGGAACAGAGGGCAGTTTTCTGGGTGGCACAGGAGACCGCAGCACATTCTCTTCAGCGATGCATTTTGCCTGTTATACCGTTTCGTCATTTTGTACCTTAATGGGACCCAGTATTAGAAAAACGAAAAAGAAATATCTGGTTGTAAGAGGCATAATAAACAGCTAAGAAAAATGTGTTAGGAAGCTTACTTTGTCAATTAGAATACGGTCCAGAAATGCATTGGGATATCTTGCCAAGGGCACCCCTCTATGGATGCGGCGTCAGGCAGTAGTTAGATTAATATATTAGGTATTATGACCAAAAAGGATTAAGGACTAAATATTAATAGACTAGAAAATTTTGAAATCTTATGTACCTGTCAGTGATTAGCCAAATAATTGAAATCTGTGTGTAACTGAAACTAGAAATCCGGTACTTTGAAAACACTAGGAAAAAATTATATATTGATTATTGTGCAATTGTGTAAATAAATAAATAATGGTAAATCCTTGACGTGTGTGTGTGTGTGTGTGTGTGTGTGTGTGTGTGTGTGTGTGTGTGTGTGTGTGTTATCTAGAATGGCTCAAAGTGTCCTACCTAAACAGGGTATTTGAGATAAGATTATGAGCGTGTGTTGAAATACCCGGTACGCATACCACTTTTATCAAGGAAATACTCCATGAAGTTTTTAACCATTAACTCATTTACGGATGTCAACTATGCCACGTTCTAAGAAAAAACTACTTATTTTTATTAATTTATATTTAAGGACTATGAACTACATTAGCTTTTTCTTCGGGTAGGCTAATTATGTACCATTATCAACTATGCTAACTTTTAATTGGCTCAGAGTATCTAGCAACATGTTAGCAGTTATCGACTATGCTAGAAATTTAACTAAGATGGCAATTTAAGCTACAGATATCGAGTTTGCCAGCTCATGTTCGCCCATATAGTTTTTGAAAATAATTCCATGCACTGAAGAGGTTCCTTTCGATCCTTCTGACTTTGAAATTGAGATGTCCATTATTGATTATCGACAGTTGTGAGGAAATGGTCGTAAGCGTCAATTTGGCAACTGAAAATCTGTTTATTATTATTATTATCATTATTATTATTATTAGTAGTAGTAGTAGTAGTAGTAGTAGTAGTAGTGGTAGTGGTGGTGGTGGTAGTAGGATGGTAGTAGTAGTACCGGTAGCTATTTTTTTTTATTTTTTTATGGGATGGTCAGTAACAGAGGCTCGGTCGAGAAAGTGTATTAAGCGAAACCGAAAATAGTGTATAGTGTATGTGTAGTTAAGGTGTAGAAGACATTAACTCTAGCACCTCTTCCTTACCTGTAACACCTTATTTCCGCATCCGGTACGCTGATATTCTTGTATGTGAGTATTGAGGTGAAATAAACTGCATAAATCGCTGAGGAAGAGGCGTCGAGAAAATAAATCGCTGAGGAAGAGGTGTCAAGAAATAAATCGCTGAGGAAGTGTAAAAAAATTAATCGCCCAGGAAAAAGTGTTAAGGAAAAAAAATGCCGACAAGATTACGACCCAGCGAATGAGGTGTTGGGAAGGCTAATTTGCATATCCGGTGTTTTTTATGTGGGTGTTTTTTCATGCGCAGTCAGAACGCCTCACCTGTTTGTTCCGGTGTTTTATTACGCTATTACGTGATTGACTAGTGAGTTAATTTTGGCGTGTGTTTTTTAGTGATGTATTGATGGTGTATTTTGCCTTTTTGTTTTACTGATAGCTGTAGTTATTTGCACACAATTTTCAAGTCATATTTGGTGACGATAAGATTTGTGTGTGTGTGTGTGTGTGTGTGTGTGTGTGTGTGTGTGTGTGTGTGTGTGTGTGTGTGTGAAATTTGTATATACTTTGCGTTCATTATTTTAATTTTTTGCTTGACGTCTTTACTCCGTTGTTATTTTATCTATTATGTAATTTTGAGTTTAATATTTCTCCCAGTGTTTCTTTCATTCATTTTTATTATGTATAGTGTTTTTTTTACGCATTGTTATTTTTGGTTTATTTCTAGTTTATTGAATGTTTATATCGATTAGTAGCTTGTTTTATCTTTACTTACTGGATAGAGGAGTTTATTTTTCCTTTATTTAGCGGTATTGCCATTTTATATATTATAATTTTTACTTGTTATCACCGGTAGTTTCCTTCTGTGATTTTTATTTTAAGATTTGGTTTATTCTGCGAGTTTATTTTTCGAGTTCGTGATTGTTTGGTTATTGCTTTATTCTTATCAGTTATTTTGAGTTAGATTTTTGGTGATTTTTGGCAGTTTGGGGATTATAATAGTTTTTTTTTTTTTCTGGTTCAGTTTTATGATTTCTGAAAGATTTTGTCATTGCCAGTGTGTAAGTTACCGTGACGACGTGTGTGTGTGTGTGTGTGTGTGTGTGTGTGTGTGTGTGTGTGTGTGTGTGTGTGTGTATGTGTGTGGTGGTCTAGTGGGTTCAGTCGCCCTAACCGTATGTGGTCAACAAGGGTTTACATCTGAGGAATAGTTGGGGTTCATTGCTTACATAATATCTTACCTCTCAGGGAACAGAGACTAGTCACTAACCTTAAATGTCTGGTTTCCCTTGTCCCAAGCCCCTACGCTCTTGATGAGGCCATAAAGGAACAGATACAGTAGGTAGGTAGGTAGGTAGGTAGGTCTGTAGATAGGTAAGTAGGTAGGCAGATGGCTTCGGGATCTTACCCACCTTATTTGTTACGGTGAAAAAGGGGTTGGGATGATGATGATGATGATGTTGATGTTGATGTGAAATTCATATCGTGAGATGTGATGGGATATATTTAATCTCTTCAATACCAGGACGCTTTATATTTACTCCTGCTATCTCCAGACGATTTTGAGGGAGAATATTTGAACTGGAGGGGTTAGGTAATAGTCTTCAGTAACCCTTTCACTACTGGCGATGCTTCTTTGGGATAAAATCGTCTGACGGTAGCTGAGAAAATCGTCCTTGGGCTGAATGGGTTGATAATAATAATAATAATAATGATAATGATAATAATGATAGTAATAATGAGATGAGAATCTTATGGAAATTAATTGTGTGGTAACAGAAATGAAAGTACCGGTACAGGTGAAGATATACTGTATATTGTACAGGTTTTGTTATTATTATTATTATTACGGCACATAATAATAATAATAATAATAATAATAATAATAATAATAATAATAATAATAATTCAATAAGAAATACCCGGTAGTATTACTACTTATACTATTGCTACCATCACTACCGGTATTATTATTATTAATATTATTATAAAAATAAAGACTAGTTGAGTGAATTATAGTTTTATATAATTACCGGTATATTTTATAATTATTTAAAGTTAATTAGCCTGTAGTATTTTTTTTTAAAGTGATCTACGATTATTAGGCCTATGATAAACTGCCTAATTACTTTGGCGCAGGGAGGGAGTATGTACGAGAGAGAGAGTGACTTGGAGTGGTGATAGAGGGGCGTGGAGCCATTGACCACATTGGATGAACTCTGGGATTAGGCGATTGGCATTAGATCAAGTTTAAGATAGATAGATAGGTCCCGGTAGATAAATGGCTAGGTCCCTCTAGACATAGATCAACAATTTCAGATAGATTGGTCCCAGTCGATGAATTTGTTTCAGATGGATAGATAAATACTGGTAGACAGATAGACAGTTGATATTGGTAGATGGATAGATGGATTGATAATATACGCAGATAAATACCTTAACTGATTGATAAAACTTTCCTCTGTGTTCTTGATTTTAATGCTTAGCTATGTAAAGCCTTTTTTTAATTATTATTATTTATCTTAATATTATAATTATTCACACCCAAAGAACATCACCATAATGTCATCTTTTTTTCTTTCTTTCTTTTTTTTGATCAGGCTGCCTCCAGACGATTTTATTCAGCTAGGGAAGGGGTTGTAGTTCAGGTGGATTTATGTGGGCTTCATCTAACCCCTCTAAATTGTAAGTCTTCCTCCCCCCTCATTGTAAATCCCCTCTGTGCTCCGAATAATCGTCTGGTTGAGAATAATGTAGCTTTGAACTGAAATGGTAAATATTCTGAGCCACTTGATTAGGCCTACTGTGGCATGGCCAGAAGGGGGATTGGTGATTCAAGGACGAGGTGGTGTCAAGGACCAGCTGGTGGAGTATGTGGTGGTGGTGGAGTATTTGGTGGTGGCAAGGACGAGGTGGTGGAGTATGTGGTGGTGTCAAGGACGAGGTGGATGAGTATGTGGTGGTGACTCAAGGACGAGGTGGAGGAGTATGTGCTGGTGACTCAAAGACGAGGTGGTGGAGTATGTGGTGGTGGCAAGGACGAGGTGGAGGCGTATGTAGTGGAGATGACATAGATGACTCCTTAACGCCTTTTCCTTAGCGATTTATTTTGCTTATCACGTCTTCTCAGCAGCTCATATGTTACTGAGGCAAATTATGTAGGTACTAAAAATGAATAATTGTCGTAAGTGAGTATATCAGGACATAAGACATAATAAATCGCGAAGATAAAGTTGCTTCGACACCTAGGCTAGCGTATGCACTGAGTTCGTTTTCTCATCGGTTTAGGAAGCTCCCTAGCACCATTTCCTAAGCGATTTATTTTGTTTATTACACTTTACTGCCCTCTTCTGTGTCACATAAATCCTTACAATATCGCCATACTCTACATAAATAACGTACAAAAGGATTTCAACCAGCCATATCCAAAAATAAATCGCTAAGGAAGAGGTGCTAGGGAGTCTTCTTACGGACCCGGGACACCAAAAAACGAGGTGGAGGATTTATTCTAGGTTTGAGGAGGGGGGGAGGGAAGGAGGGGGTTCGTCACTGAGGAGGGACGGAAATGCCTGGAGATCCTTTGGTCCGAGTCACCCCCTCACAGGATGCAGGGTGGGGCAACGGATACCTACAGGTCATTATGTAGAAAGATGGTCAGTAGATAATTAGATGGACTGAATAATTGGTAAAGGCAGGGTAGATTGATGAATGGGGATAGACTGGATAGGTACGTAGAGGGAGAGAGAGAAGTAGATATAGATACACGTAAATTAATTATAGATAGATAAAATTGTCTAGAAATTTATCATGCCTACATTTCACTAGATATATTGATAATCATAACTGGAAAATGAGACAGAAGATACGGGTAGATGGATTTATAACATGTTCATATTCCTTGGTAGGCTACCTTATCTCTAGGCTAAGTAGGTGAGTAAAGGTACCTGTTAGATAGATAGACAGACGGACGAGTGGATAGATAAACCTCAGAATTAATCGTCTAGAAATGTACTGAGATACGCCTAAATAGACACCCAATAGATAGATAAATAGGTAGATAATACAGGAAATTTTCTGTAGCGTAACTCCTGTAACAGGACCGCTTTAATAATAATACAAACCACCGCCAGACGATTTTATTCAGCGTAAGGGATTTATTCTAACTGAAGAGTCTAGATTCCCGTAACTAGCTAGACTTTATTAACTCCTTCACAACTAGGGGGTTTTCCTAACCTAAACAAAATCGTCTGAAGGTAGCCAGTAAATAATAAAAAATCACAGAAGTAACTACACAAGACTGGATGAGACTGAGGCGAGTTTTTGTTCATTTCGCGTTTGGTTCGCGTATTGCCAAGCTGGTTTGACGTGACCTGGTCTAGACTGCCTTCATTTAAGTCACTGTGAGCTAGGTTAAGGTAGGTCAGACGCGGCGATATATTTCCTAGTAGTTTGGGAAGTGTTTGAGAGGCTATGTTAGGCTTGATATTTGGAAGGCATTTGAGAGGTTAATTTAGACTTGGTTAGAATATTTAATTAGGTCAAGTTAGGTTGTTTGCGGAAATGGGTATAGCACCGTAGAGTTAGTTTAAACATTATTCCCTTTACCCCGATGACGCATTTTGTATTCGTTATGTTTTATTATAAAAATTTTTATTAACCTCAAAGATTCATTTTTTTTTTTTTTATCTTGCAACTCCCAGACGTGTTAGGCTATATTAGTTTTAGGACTGCTCTTCCGAACAAGGAGATTGAAAACTCTCTCTCTCTCTCTCTCTCTCTCTCTCCTCACTGGCCCAGTAACCATGTCTGTTATTTTATCTTGCTACCATCAGGTGATTTTATTTAACCCTTGCGATACCCCGAGTGGCGTTAGGATTAAAAGTGTTAATCCCATGCTTAAACCTTACGATTATTATTCTCAGCGACAAGGAGAGAATGTTTTTACCCCCGTTTGTTTGTTTGTCTGTTAGCAGGATTACTGAAAAACTAAGATTTGGACCAACGTTGGTGGGTAGATAGCCTATGTCTCAGGGAACAATCGATTACTTTGGAACAGATCCGGATCGTATTACAGATTCTGGATCCGGATTTTTTTTTTCTTTTTTGCGAAACCCTAATTAATGACGATAAACCCTTACCTATTATGAAGAGTGGTTTGGAAATTACGGTGCCCTTGTCGGAGAGATGCGCTTCAGTGAGTGCCCCTCTGGTTATTATGATTACTTTTATTATTATTATTATTATTAACGTAGGATTGGATGATGATGATGATGATTATTATTATTACTTTTGCTGCTGCTGCTACTACTACAACAACAACAACAACAACTACTACTACTACTACTACTACTATTATTACTAATACTATTTTTATTATTATTGTTATTATCATCATCATCTTGCCATCTCCCGACAGTTTTATTTTATTCTGAGTAGGGGAGATGTCTCGTAATGAAGGGCAATAATCTCGCCTTTAATGTAACCCTAAGAGGAAGCCTTTTACCATCTGTGCATTCGTCGCAGGATTTGGCAAAGGGGTTTTGACCGGTATCTGTTAACCGTTTCCCTCTGATGGCACCTTTTATTATTATTATTATTGTTATTATTATTATTAAGGCCCAGCGATTTTGTTCAATTTAAGGGACAACTCCTAAGGAAAGGGCTACCGTTTCCTGTCCCTTCATCCCGAGGACTTCTTTTATTATTCCTCCTTCCCCCTCGCGATTTTATGCAACTTAGGTGAAGGTTCGAATTCTGGTCGGGTAAGCAGGCTCCCTAGCACCTCTTCCTCAGCGATTTATTTTCCAAACTACCCATGACTGTCCCCATTTTTGCTTCTTGTATCCTTTCAATGTTGAAATGGAGTGCATGAATAACACAAGAATATAGTAACGGAGCAGAATGAGAAATAAACTGGTAAGGGAGAGGTGTTAGTAAGCTTCCTAACCGCACATCGCTGGCAGGAGCAAAGAAGAGGAGAGAGAGAGAGAGAGAGAGAGAGAGAGAGAGAGAAATGGATGATACGAGAAAGGAAGGAAATGCGAACGAAAAGGGCAGGTGGGCGGGAAGGATGTGAGGAAGGAAGGATGAGGATGAAAGGGAGGAAATAATAGAGGGAAGGAAGAAAAATATTGAAAAAAAAACAAAAACGAAACCAATGAAGGGAAGGAAAGGAAGAGAAGAGGAAAAGGAAGTTAGGAGGCCGGAAAGAAAGAAGAAACGGAGAAAAAATAAGGAAATAGAAAACGGAAATAATCGCAGTGAAGGGGTTAATGCCTTGAGGGATGACTTTTATCTTGGTCCCGTCGGTGTAAGCCTCTTAACACCCTTTTCTTAGCGATTAATTATGCCTAGTGGACGTACACCTTAATATTCTCTCGTGTTATCAATAGCTGTGTCTTTAATTACCGACATTTTCTTAAGAAGTTGCCAGGTAAAGTTCAAGAAAATAAGGAAAATATAATAAATTGAGGGAGAGGTAATATAATGTCTCCTCGCTTCCTCCCCATATTGAGTGTCGCGAAAACGTCTTAGCGCGCGAGAGGTTACTAACTGTTTTCTTAAATTCAGCGATACTGTCTTGTATTCTGCGTTGTTACCTCTAGACGAGTTGATATAGTTTACGACACAGCTCTCGTGGCGTAAGAAAGTGTACTGTAACCCGGTAGTGCTTCCATCATCCATCTTCCATGGAAGAAGTTCATCCATGAAGTACACGTCCAACTAGTTATATAACATTGCAATAATGGTTTTCAGCAAGGAGTCCAGACATAAATTAGTACTGTTGGTAATACGTGTAATAATTCATTTAAATTACAATATTCCCATGGGCGTTTCAATAAGGAACTCGCTCATAAATTACGGTACCCGCGATAATCTATTCAAATGATGATATTCACCCCGGGCGGGTCGCTATTTCCGTCGCCTCGTCATCAGTATGCAGGTAGATAAGACGGGAAGTATCGGCTGGCAAATGTATGGCCCAGGCTGATAACTTACTGATAACACGATAAAACCACCGCTTCCTGTGTGTTAATCCTTTCAGTTCGATGGCGTATTCTTGGGCTTTACTCTTGCTAACATACCAGACGACTTTACTCATCTGAAGGGAGGCGTCCTTGAGTGCAGGGGTTTATGGAGGCCTTTAGATCGAAAATTCTCTCCTAAGCCGAGGGAAATCGTCTGGAAATAGTTAATATATTACCGTATTAAAAAACGCGTCATCAGGCTGAAGGAGAATGACCCTTGAACAGTCTATAGGCATAAATTCTAAACCTCCTTTTTGTGATAATCGTATGTAGGGGACTGATAACCAACCGATAACACGGCCACTCGATAACACCACCGCTTCCTACCACTCCCTTCTGTGTCGAGAGGGTGTTTCTCAGTTCAGTAAAATCGTCGGAATATAATAGGTAATTACTCACTGTGTTGAGAAAGACTGGGAAGGGGTAATTAAGAGCCTCCATTAGTCCCCCGGTGTGAAGAGTTAATCACTCATTACCTTCAGATCACTGGTTAACTAACAGTATCATCCAGCCTTTCGTCAACCACCAGTAACTCACAACCAATCACCTAAAAACCCCTAACATGATGCTTTTATTATATATATATATATATATATATATATATATATATATATATATATATATATATATATATATATATATATATATATATATATGCCAGCGAAGTTGGACTGAGGTTATGTATTAACCCTAGTCTGTTTGTGTACAAAGTATCACAAAAAGCTGAAATCTGATTTCAATGAATTCTGATGGATGGGAGGGCAGTGGGCCAAAGAAGCGTTAAATAGATTTTGAGTTGATTCTGGATGCAGGTATAAATAAATTTTATTGGCGTTGGCGGAGGTATGCACTCCCTGATATTGTGCTAATGGGCATAGTACGACCATAGAATTAACTGACTATGAAACCGTAACAGTGTTCGTCTAGTACTTAAGAAGAATTACAGCAGCAAGTCATAAATTTTGTTGGCGTTGGCGGAGGTATGAACTGTCCGAGTGTTTTCTACTTTCCTTATGCTACTAGTACCGCCAGACGATTTTTTTTTTTTTTCAACGTAAGAAAGACGTCTGGTAGTGGAGATATTAAAAACCATTACTATTAACCCCGCCAGTACCCCCAGTCCACGGCGCCTCCCATCCATCCCCGTCGGAGCTGCGTGCCAATCGTATGTAAATTATATCGAACAGTATCGGCGCCACGGAGAAGGTACCACTTGACTCCCTATCACTGCTATTATGCAAATCACCCCGCTCTTACCATCACCATAACTGCCTGTCACGGTACGCAGGGGCTGGATCTGTGGGTTTTCGGCTGCGCAAGACCTGAATAAAATCATCTAGCGGTACACCTTGACAATCTATCTTCACTGCTATGCAAATCTCCACTCTTACCGTAATCCTAATTGCTTGTCACGATGCAGATTATAGATGTGTTGACATGATTCATCCTATGACGTATTCTTATTCTTGCTTTCTCTAGACGGTTTTATTCAGTTCAGGAGAGGTTTTTTCGGACCAGGGAAGGAGGTAAAGCTTTCACTGACCTCTTTACCAATAAATAAACATGTATAGTCTCCCCTAAGATGAATATAAATCGTCAGGGGTTAGAAAGAATAGAATTGAAATGCGTCCTGGTGTTGAATAGGTAAATATGTGAGGTTTGGGTTACGGTAGAGCTGCATAAAATCGTCTGGCGTAACATTCGACTGTCATCGCTGTTACACATCATCCCCTTCTTAGCGTCACCGTAACTGCTTGCCACGTGACGCTGAAGGTGAGAAGCTAAACGGAGGGGTTAATCTGTGAAATTTTGATAACGGTAGAGCAGAATGATATGTAGCGGAGTGGCGGCATGAAGAATCACACCTTCATCGTCACTAATCTACCAATCACCCAACTTAGCGTCACCGTAACTGCTTGTCTCTTGAGGGGTTATGGAGGAGTTGATCTGTGAGGTTTTGGTTATGGAAGAACTGAATGAAATCGTCTGGAGGTAAGCCTTGTTTCCCCTATTATGCAAATCCCACGACTTTTGCGTCAGAGTAACAGTCACTCCACGCCGAAAGTGACGGGTTACGGAGGGGTTGATCGTCGTGTATTTGGCCCGCTTAAATTGGGTAAAATCGTCTGGTTTTAGCGGAAAATACGGGAGTTATGTATAAAATTTGGGTTATTAAATGTTCATACCCCTTATATTCTCACCTTAACTTGGCCCAGATATTCGTCCTTTGTAGCTTATTTCACGCAGCTGAGTGGCAGAAGAAGGATGCTACGTCTCTACATTCTTCCCATAGCACTACTTCGTGGCAAGCATAGTGTTTTAGTGTTAAATCTATTGCAACAACTCTGCATTCATGTCGGAGAGATGGCAGTTTTAGGCCAGGTTAGAGTGAAAAAGGAATCCAGACGTCTTTAACTCCTTCACTCTGAGGATGCACTACCATTTTTTACCCTTTCTAGTAGCAAACGGTTCTATTCAACTTAGATTTCTAGTAATGTGGTTAGTGAAGGCATTATCAAACTTCTAGTCAAAAGTCTCCCTTAAGCTGAAAATATGGTCTGGTGGAAGTAATGAGGTAAAATAAATCGCTGGCGTGAAGTAGTTAAGCAGAATAAAATCACTGATCTGTAGCAGCAATATAGCGGTGTGGATATAAAAGCGTCATGGTACTGAAAGGGTTGGGGTTGATATATGCATCGTTGTCAACATTTTTAGTTGTTTTATATATTTACTTGTTTTTAGTAATACTGAAAGCCTGTTTTATTTAGTTTGTGAAGACCTTACTACTTCGACTTGCTATATTTTAATTCCTTTACTACCAGACACATAATTTTAGCAAAGCATTCTATTTGTAGTCTGTGTGGGTGAGGATAATTATAGCAATGACGTCATCTTATATGGGTTGATGGAAATTGGTCCATATTCTCGTCCTAAGCGATTTATTTTTGAATGTTGCCGGCTAATATCTTCTTGTACGTTATTTATGCAGAGTATGGCAACGTTAGAGGATCTTTATAACGCAGAATAGGACAGTAAGGTGTAATGAGCAAAATAAATCGCCCACGAAAAGTTATTAGGGAGAGAAAACGGGCCGTTGTGGATCAGGACCCGTATTATCGTCGGTTGAGGAAGGTCCCTAACACCTTTCCCTAAGCGATTTTTTGTTTTTGTTTATTACACTGTACCGATCTGTTACACATATCCTTCCAATATCGCCATATTCTGCACAAATAACATAAAGAAGGATTTTAATCTCCCATCTCCAAAAATAAATCGCTAAAAGAGAGGTGTTAGGAAGAGCCCAGTTACCGCCATCATTACGAGATCTCTCTGGTTTGGAGAGAGAGAGAGAGAGAGAGAGAGAGAGAGAGAGAGGTTGATGAAAAAATTTTTTTGGGAAGGTAAAAGTGTGGACAGCTTTAGGGGAGAGAGAGAGAGAGAGAGAGAGAGAGAGAGAGAGAGAGAGAACTAACTTTAGCATCAGGTTTTATTGCATTTCCTCCCTCACCCATTTCCTTCCTCCTCTCACACCTTTTTTTTGCGTGTGTACTGTAGTCTTCCTTAACATTTGCGGTACGAATACTCTCTCTCTCTCTCTCATTTATGTATTATGATTATTATTATTATTATTTTGAGGGGAAAATAATATCCTCCTCTCATGTCCTTCAATGTGACGATGGGATGATACGTAGGGAATGTGAGAGAGGCGGTCTAAGAATCTTTATTTTTTCTTTGCGTTTTTTATTCTTACTGATTCCTATGTCTGTGGATGTGTTCAGTTTCTACCCTTCCTTTGCTTTATTATTATTATTATTATTATTATTATTATTACCATATTATTGTTATTATTATTACCACACTATTGTTATTATTATTTCCGGTATTCATTATTATTATTATTATTATTATTTTGAAAAAGTAGGTATAGAAGTCATTTTCTTCCTATTGATTTCCCTTCATTTCCTTTCGTTGTCTCATTATGCATTGTTCACTATCCCAGTCTCGGCGTAAGAACTGCTAGTCATCTCAATTTTAAATAATGCTAAAGAGTGTCGGAAGAGTAACATGTATTTTTGTCTGTTTTCCTGGTTCAGTCTGTTATTCTCCTTTATTATTCTAATTTTATTTTATTTCTCAGCTCTGACAAATCCTTCCCTAATAACTGCATGTCATTTCAGCCACTGGATAAAAAAAGAATGGAAAAAGAAAAACGAATGGATGGCGAGAGTGGCATATTCTTTTTCTTTTACCTGTAGCTTTCTTTCTTTTTCCACTAGCTTTCCTTCTTTCTTTTTCATCTATCTTTCTTTATTCTTCTTCGTCTAGCTTTCTTTCTTTTTCCTCTAGCTTTCTTTCTTTCTTTTTCCTCTAGCTTTCTTTCTTTTTCCTCTAGCTTTCTTTTTCCTCTGACTTCCTTTCTTCTTCCTTTAGCTTCCTTTCTTTTGCCTTTAGCTTTTTCTTTCGTTCTTTTCCCTCTAGCTTTCGTTCTTTCTTCTTCCTCTAGCTTTCTTTTTTTCTTTCTTTTTCCTCTGGCTTTCTTTCTATTTCCTCTTTCATTCCCTCCATTTCTGCATTCTTTCCTTTTTTAGATTTTCCCCATAATAACTACCGCTGTCATTTCAACTCTTAACGAGGATGCAAGAAATTGTTAAATATATAAATGGTGTTGCAGCAAAATTGTCTCTTTTTCTATTTCCACGTTCCCCATATTCATTTTATTCATTATTCCTTTTGTAAATCCGGTAGCATCATTTTAACCAGTCATTCTCACGGAGCAGAAAAAATTTGAGTGAGCGCAGTATTCGTCTTTCTCATATCCGTTCGTTTTTTTTTTTTTTATATATAATTTTACCAGGCAATATAAGCTTTAAAATCCTCTTCGTTTTGCTTTTTCGTGTCTCTTGTTGTGCATTTCTCCCTTGTAAGTCTTTTCCTAACAACCGCGTATCATTTAAGCTTCAAAATCAACACAGGAGGAAGGTGTTGAAAGAATAGCCAATATATCTTTCCGCTCCTTCAGTATTCTCCTTCACTCGTCTCATTGTTTACATTCTTCCCTTTGTCAGTCCCGTTCCCGATAGCTGTCTTATTTTAGCTTGTGATTTCGTGAAAATGGGTTTACAAGTACTTTGCATAGGTCTCTTTCTCTCTCTCTCTCTCTCTCTCTCTCTCTCTCTTATCGTACTATACATTTCTCCTTTTCTACAATCCCTTCCAAACACTGGTCATAATATTTCCTTCAAAGTCGGCTCAGAAAAAGGCTAAATTAGGATTGTAGCATATAGTTCCTACCATTCGATGTATTTCTCCCATTTTAAGCATTTTCACCTTTTGCAAATCCGCTCCCTAGCGACTGTCCATCATTTTGTCAATTATTAAACCACCGCGAAGTTGTTGAGTCCGCTCCCCCCCCCCCTTCAAATAAAGTAAAAAAGAAAATATCTCAATTCAAAATCAGCCTGAATACTTGCTGAGCCTTCCATTCCTCATACTAGGCTATTCTTTGTCTATTCTCATCTTGCATTTACTTCTTTATGCTCAGACTGTTGCAAAAGTTCTCTCTCTTCTCAAGGTAATGCATATTTCCCTGACAAGCTCATTCCTTTCTCCAGTCTGCCTTGTACTCCATTTACCCCTTGTAATTTGAGAACCACCTCAATCATTTTGTTGACTTTCCATTCCTCTTTTTCTAATATCACGTTTTCCCTATAAAGTAAGTATTCTTAGCTAGTGCACATTTCCTTGCAGCAGCTCTTTAATTCTCAGCCCCATTGCATTTCAGTGATCAATTCTCTACTTATACTTCTCAGTTTTCCTCTTGCATTCAGGCTCTTTTCTTAAAATATATATATATTTTTTTTTCAGTTGCAGTGCGTCCTATATTCTCAGACTACTTATATTCTAAGACTGGTGTATTGTCCCCTCCTTCAGTTACGCCTCTATTTGTAAACAATCGAATTTTGCTTTTGCAGTTACTCTCTATTGTCAAAGAGTTGCATTCCTCCCCCCCTCCCCATCCTCCTATCAGTCCTTTCCAACAACCGTCTGTCATCACTCGGTCATTTGCCTGATAGTCTGGAGAAATATTTATAAAGGATCTGGAGAAATATTTTTAAAGGGTCGAGAAGTATTTATAAAGGGTCTGGAGAAGTATTTATAAAGGGTCTGGAGAAATATTTATAAAGGGTCTGGAGAAGTATTTATAAAGGGTCTGGAGAAGTATTTATAAAGGATCTGGAGCAATATTTATAAAGGGCTTGGAGAAGTATTTTTAATGGGTCTATATTTATAAAGGATCTGGAGATATAGTTATAAAGAAGTACTTATAAAGGATCGAGAGATTTGTAAATCGTCTGGAAGATTATTTATAAAGTGACTTAACTAATTCTTACCATGAGCAGATTCCCAGTGTAGCTATTTTTTTTTTTTTCGTGAATCATACTGTTTGCTTGTGTGTGTGTGTGTGTGTGTGTGTGTGTGTGTGTGTGTGTGTGGCTTTTATAATGACTTAAGCCTGGTTATGAGTTGGGAAGCAGTCGGACTGAAAATACTATAAACAAATAATCCTTTCCACAACGTAAACTTAAAAGGGTTTATAAATACGGCCAAGCTTAAGAGGGTTGATAAATACGGCCAAATTTATGAGGGCTGAAAAATACGGCCAAGCTTAAGAAGGTTGTTAAATACGGCCAAGCTTAAGACGGCTGATGAATACGGTCAATCTTAAAAGGATGTGTAATTATGGGCAAGACTGATTTGATAAATACGGTCAAGCTTAAGAGGATTTATAAATACGGCCAATCTTAAGAGCTGATACATACGGTCAAGCTTAGTAGAGTATACGGGCAAGCTTAGAGGACTTTAATACGGGCAAGCTTAAAGTTGCTAAATACGGCCATGCATATGAGGGTTTATAATTACGATCAAGCTTAAGAGCGTTAATAAAATACGGCCAACCTTAGGAGAAAATAAATACGGCCAAGCTCAGGGTGGGTTATAAATACGGCCAAGCTTTGTAGAGTTTAATACAGGCAAGCTTAAGAGAGGATGAATACGACCAAGCTTAGTAGAGTTTAATACAGGCAAGCTTAAGTGAGTTTATAAATACGGCCAAACACAGGGTGGGTTATAAATACGGCCTACGGATTGCAAGCAAGAACAACGCAGCGTCATGCATTGCCACAGTTTGCATAAATACGAAACAACTTTGGTATCGACTTTAGACTATAACACTATGGCGGCCGGGTATACTGCCTCGCTTTGGAGTATAATTTTATAGCATTGATTATAGCAGGGGAAGAAAAACGCGTAGAGAAAGGGAGTACAGCGAGGTGTTATCGTTACGGTGATGGAGGGAGAAATGGTTGGTGTGGTAACGCGGTTTGAAAATAAAAACGGGCACAGTAGATGGAATATTGAAACGCGATGTAAAAGATGAATATAAAGGTAGTTACAGGTGATGGAATGTTACAAGTGGCTGGAATATTTGAAATGGTTGCAGTTGTTGGAGTATTACAATGGGTTACGGTTGGTAGAATATTTAAAGCACCTGCAAATGATTGTTACAGTTGATAGAATCTTAATAGTACTTACCTTTGTTAGGAAGTTGTGGAGAGGTGATATTACAGGAAAAACGCACCTGAGGCAACTGTGATTTAAGATTGAGGCAGTTACAGTTGAAAGAATGCTTGTAACATCGCGTAATTTAATATTTTAGCATACCTTTGCCGGTGGTTACCATAAAATAAAGGAAGACAAGAAAAAGTTAATATGCAGCACATAACCACTTTGAATGGAGTGTTTGATATCGAGACATAATAACTTGATATTCGAGGAAGCAGCTTACTGTTGGCTGGAATGTATAATATTTGAATTGATTAAGAAAATATATTATAGCAAGCAAGAATCTGGCTAGGAGCGATTCCATAATTCACAGGGCTATGCACCGTATCCAGGAATTCGGTATTTTCGTTATATATTGTTACAGGGCTGCGAAACTTTTATGGTTATTTGCATGAACACCAATACCACGTTTGCGCGCGAGTTTGGTAAATGGCTCATAGAAATCCCGCATGAATAGAGCTCCCTGTAGGCAAATAGAGGTTTAATGGACGAATTATTTGCATGCTGGCGAATATTACGTTTGTGCGCAGGTTTGGTCAACAGAGGACAGAAATACCCTGCATGAATAGAGCTGTTATTGCTGGTTTGTATGCAGGTTTGCCCTCGAATGCGACACAAAGCGAAGTTATTGACGTATCCCAGCGTTGCCAAAAACCAAATGCTTATAATCTCTCTCTCTCTACACACACACACACACACACACACACACACACACACACACACACACACACACACAATGAAAACCCGCTGTAAAAAGCACTGAAATGTCTAATATCGCTAAAACTACAAGTCTCTAGAATACCGGTAGGTTTCTTGTGGCAGGACGTTAGAATCTGTCGTTAAATGGGAATAAAAATATCTAGGTGTCGCTGGAAATACGCTAACTTGATAACACTGATTTTTATAGTAATTCCCCATTTCCTTGGAGATTTTTGTCCCATTTATAACTAATTTCCGTAGCTCGTTGGCAAAATAAGATAATAATACGACTCCTTTCCATTGAAGTTCTTTACTGGCATCAGATTTCAGTGTTTCTCTCTCTCTCTCTCTCTCTCTCTCTCTCTCTCTCTCTCTCTCTCTCTCTCTCTCTCTTTCAGTATTAGAAGATGCAGATTTGGGCCAAGTTAAAGTGAATAGAGTTTAGTGTTACATATCTGGGTCTGCATTTTTTTTTATTTTTTTTTAAAGGAAGAAGTATTCAATCATTCAGCGTGAGCGTGCGTTAAAATCCTGGCTCGTTTTCGTGGAAGTGGAACTATAAATTTGTGCGTTGAATACATTCGTTGGAGAGGGTGGTGATACGGTTGACAAGGAAGTGTTATGCATTAGAGACGTGTGTGTGTGTGTGTGTGTGTGTGTGTGTGTAATTTAGCAGATGGTGTTACTTATGCATGTATGGTAGTCTGTGCTTATAATTTTTGTGAATTTTTTATAACTATAGTTGCTTAAAAGTTGGTGTTGCGCTTGGAAATAGAAAATGTTCAGCTTTTTAGACGTGTGTGTAAGTGTATGCGATAGTGAATGTATGTATGTAATGATAGATGTATGTATGTGATGTTGAATGTATGTATGTAATGGTGGATTTATGTATGTGATGGTGAATGTATGTATGTAATGCTAGATGTGTGTGTTGATGAATGTATGTATGTAATGCTAGATGTATGTGTTGATGAATGTATGTAGCCTAATGTATGTTATGGTGAATGTTAGGTATATGATGGTGAATGTATGTATGTATGTAATGTTGGTCTACGTTTTCTTACTCTTGTTTTATTATTTTTTTTTTTTGTGTATAAGTATTTTTTAGGTTAGTGTTCGATATTAAAACACCGTAATACGTTTGACAAGAAAGCTGTTGTGCTTTGGAGAGGGTTATGTGATTGAGTTTGTGATGTTTTTGTTTTGTTTTGTTGTTTTGTTTACCCAGTGTGGCCAGTTTTAAAGCAGTTCTCATACCCAATTGTTTATTCAGAAATTGAGCTACGGTTGACAAAGGAAAGGTCGTGCATTTGAAAGGAGTGTGTGATGAATGCAGATTTTATGTCATGGACGCATATTTTTAAATGACACTTTTTTAATGGATGGTTTCTTTTAGCCCAGGAAACCATTTAGTCTATATAGTACATTGGATGGTAAGCATGTAACCAAATGGAAGCCTGAGAGCCAGTGGGGTAAGGCGCTCATACAACATCCAGGGACTGGTTAGGGTTTATTGTTCACGTAATTCCGCTCAGGGAAGTGTCTGGTCCTTCGCCTTAATTTTTGGGACCAAGTAGCCTAGCCCCGGCCCCTACGTTCCGTATGAGGCAATACAGGAATGGATAAATATCTAGCTAGCTAAATATATTATCTGTATTTTTAACTGCAATTCTTTGGCCAGATAAGTGTTTGTAATACGACTTGCAAGGGAAATGTATTCTGTAGATATGTGAGAGGAGTGTGGTCTACCGATATACTGTAAGGGATGTATGCATGTATGTTTTGATTACTGATTTGTGTGTGTGTGTGTGTGTGTGTGTGTGTGTGTGTGTGTGTGTGTGTGTGTGTGTGTGTGTGTGTGTGTGTGTGTGTGTGTGTGTGTTGAAATAATTTTCGTAGCTCGTCGTTTACTTGAAAGTTTGTTAGTCTGCGCGTGTTATGTAGGTCTCGGTTTTAACTAAAGCGCTTGGTTCATATGCAGAAACTGTTATTACCGCCGCCAGCGAAGTTGGTTGGGGTTATGTGCTTACCCATGTCTGTCTGTGTACAACATTTCTCAAAATTTTGATCGAATTTCAGATAAATTTGGTTGACAGGTGAGCAGTGGGTCAAGGAAGAGCTGATTAGATTTTCAGGTGGACCCGGATTTTATTGGCTTTGGCAGAGGCTTGGTCTCCTAAGCTGTGTACCAGGGGAGAATAAGACAGTAGAATTAATTGCGTAGCCTATGTGTCACTTTATAAGGATTCAACTAGTAGGAAGGAGGACTGAAGGAAGTAAATCATAAATTTTATTGCGTTTGCGGGAAGGTATGCGCTTAGTGAGTATGGCTGTTTTCTGGTTTGTAATACGGTTGGCAAGGGAAGTGATAGCTATACGTTTAAGCTGGTGTATGATGTATGGAGATTTTATGTATTGATATGGTCTGTGTATTGACGTATTTTTGTGTATATAGTTGCTTGCTCATTGATGTAATTTTTGTATATATTATAAATGTATTTTGACGACAGTGCTAACTTTAATGTTTGATACAGTCAAGAAGAGAATTGTTTTGTACTTGAAATAACTGGGCAGCATGAGGAAAAATGTTTATATGGTGATCTGAGTCTGTAGCGTCCCGGAATATAAAGCCGTTAAGCTATTTTTTTTTTTTTTTTTTTTTAATATGCCTGTCTTGCATTTAGTCCCAAATTTTTCTTTTCTATCTAGTATCAGAGCTTTAGATGATTAGCGATGATGAAGGCGTGTATATTGAGATCGAGACTTTCTGTGTATATCTGTATGTATTGTATTTATGTGCCCAGGTTGGATACAAATTGGTGTATGCATTGTGTGTGGGGATGGGAGGAAGGGATTCGATAGTAATGCAGGTCAGCGACAAGTCACGGCGGGGGTCAAGGTCAAAGTTCGAGTGTGCCTTCTGGTGATCTCTCTCTCTCTCTCTCTCTCTCTCTCTCTCTCTCTCTCTCTCTCTCTCTCTTCCACGGAATTAGCATCCTAAAGCAGCGGGTAATGCACAAGGGAGCCAGCTATTGACAAGGGCCTGAGAGCTGTGTTGATAAATATTGCACGGTGGAGCACTCTAGCGGCAGACATATAAATTAACCCAGTGAGCAAAAATACCTTCTTCTTTGGTATCGAGTGGGTCCGTAATGGGAGTTGGGCATGTGGGGGGGGGGTGACTAATATTTAATGGGGACAGGCATTGTTGTGTGTGCAGATGAGGTAGGAATAGTGAAAGAGAGATGGGAAGAAGAGAAATAGATTAGGATGAAAGATCTAGAATCGAAAGGAGTTATAGAGATGTACTGTAGGTAAGGGGGAGAAAAGTAGTATGCATAATATTTAATGAAGAGGTGCGTTGTTGGGATTCTAGAGAAGATAAAGAATAATGGAAGGATGGAATGTATGAAAGAGGAACGGAATATGAGAAAAAGATAAGAAGATAGAATGAGATAAGGATGTAAGATGGAGAAAAGTAGAACTGGTGATATTTAATAAGAGAGAGAGAGGGAGGGAGAGAGAGAATTATTAGGAGTGTAGATATGATATGAAATAATGGTGGAAGGACGAGAGGAATGGAAGAATGGGGAACGTTGGCGAGAGGAATGAAAAGGTGAAGGCAGGAAGAAAAGGAAAGAATATTGAAAGTGAAGTAAAATATATAGAAAAAGGAATGGAAGGGGGAAAGAAAATGGGAGGCAGGCGGATGGAAATGAAAGGAAAAAAGGGAAAAAGGCTTGGAAGGGGAGGAATGGAAAGATGGATGGAGAAGGAAAAATAAAAAAAAGAGAAAGCTTGGGATGGAGAAAATGGAGGAAAGGAAGGGATAGAAGAGGAAGTGAAATATAGATGAGATGAATGAGGGATGGGAAGCGAAGGAGTAAAGATAGTGAGATAGGAAGAAAGGAAAAGTACATTATAAGATAGTGAGAAAAGGAGGGGAGGGTGTGTGATTACTCTCTCTCTCTCTCTCATCTCTCTCTCTCTCTCTCTCAGATCCATAAGCACGTTAGATATTCATGTAGTGAGTAAGGAGGAGTAACAAGGCGAGAGAGAGTGCACATTATTATTATTATAATTATTATGGTGTGGAGGAGACGGTGGAGGAATATTCTGATACCGACATAATTCCTCTTCCTCCTACTCCTCCTCCTCCTCGTGGAAGTGGAGGTGGTGAGGATTTTAGCACTTATACATCTCTTCTTCCTCCTTAATCGTCTCTTCTTCTTCCTGCTCCTGAACTTCGTCTTTCTTCTCCTTCTCTTCTTCTCTTCCTTTTTCTCCTCTTTCTTCATCTTCTGTTTTTTCATTACCATCTTGGCCCTTGCCATTGAGATCAACGCCTGTCCTAGTAAAATTATAGCCTCAGACAATACAGTAAATATAAATGAATATTGGTGAAAAATTCTAAAACCTATCCCCACTATTTCTTCTCTATAATAAAATAAAAACGTCCACCATTAGCAAGATAGAAATATACAAAACGTGAGAGTGGTCAAGGGGTTGCCTAAAATTAACCCCTTCAATCTGGTGACGCGTTTTGTCTTTTATTTTTGCTATCTTTAGACGGTTTTATTGATATTTGGCGGGACTCTTTGGGATTGGTGGGGTTTAATGAAGGCTCTCTCTCTAAACCTTCCATTTTTGAAGTCTCACCCTAAACTGAGAGAGAGAGAGAGAGAGAGAGAGAGAGAGAGAGAGAGAGAGAGAGAGTTTAACTTCTCTAGGTCTATCTTGTAGCTAAAGAAATATTATGTTCTGTTTAATCTATTGCCACAAGATTCAACTTCGCTGCATATTTCCTTTTACACACACACACACACACACACACACACACACACACACACACACACACACAGAAAGAGGGAGGTACACAGATACACATATCCCAGTTGTTCCTTGTCTATGGCCAAGAGAATGAAATAAACTACTATTCCCGAAAATTATTAACCTCATTGACTATTCCTTTGTGTGTGTGTGTGTGTGTGTGTGTGTGTGTGTGTGTGTGTGTGTGTGTGAGAGAGAGAGAGAGAGAGAGAGAGAGAGAGAGAGAGTATTGCATTCTAAGTCTAAAATATTATCATTACTTAGACCTCCTTTGTATTGTACTGCATAATGAGTAAATAATAATACTCTTTATCTTATCGTATTGCATCCCTAAATGGTAAAATACTTAATACGGTAGCTTTCTTTATGCACCTTTAATACTGCGAAATTATCCTGTCTCTTTGTTGTTTATTAATGTGTTTTATGTGAGAGATTTATAATAAGGCATAGCTTAGGTCCACATTCTCTTCAATTAAGGCAGCTCCCTAACATCTCTTCCTTAGCGATTTATTTTGGATATGTCTGGTTAATATCCTGTATGTTACTTATGCAGAGTATGGGGATGTTAGATGGATTTATATAACACAGGGGAGGACAGTAAGCTGTAATAAGCACAATAAATCGCTTAAGAATAGGTGTTAGGGAGTTTTCGTACGCAACAAGAATTGGGGCCTTAGAGTGTTGCTTCTCTAAATGATGGTGATATAATTTACCGTACTCTTTTATGCAGTCTGATATCGCAAAAAAAGAAAAAAAGAAAGATATTCGTGTGTGTGGTGGTTGTGATAGTGGAGGAATATGACAGGTCTGTATATCTTAAAGTACTGCTTCCCTAAATTATATAAATAGCTAATGCAGTACTCCTTCATGCAGTCAAACATCGCAAAAAAGGTATCCCGGTGACTGGATACTCGTGTGTATGGTAGTAGCGAGTGTAAGGAAATATACTTTAGTTCAGTGTACCTCAGTGTATTATATTTATTGCTAATGGTACGGATGGTTCGTACGGTACTCCTCTATGCAGTCAAATATCGCAAAAAATTATTGCCTCTCCCCTGACTGGCTAATGGTGTGTGGTAGTGAGGGTGTGTGGGGGTATGCCGGCCGCTGAGGTGGATATCGACTGTGGCTCATCATATGCGTGGATAAACACAGTGCCTTGATGTATAGCGCCCTGGCATGCAAATGATGAGACGGGGGAGAGGAGGAAAGTGAGGGGGAGATGGAGGGGGAGGCAAGGGAGAGAGGGTCGAAGAGGGAGCGAGGTCGGAGGGAAGGTGAAGGAGGGGGAGTGTGTGGGGTTGACGAGTCCGAAGGGGCGAATAAGAGGGGGCAGGGAAGGGGAAAGGTGTGTGCATGAAGTGAGAAAGTGTGTAGAAATGGAGAGATTGGGGAGGGAAGGAGTGTGTAAAAGGTTAAAGTGGGGAGAGGAGGGGAAAGGAGCTTGTGGAGGGGAGAGAGACAGAGGGGACTAGAGGAGGGGGAAAGGTGCATATGAAGTGGGGGAGGGGGAGAAAGAGAGCGTTTGGGAACAAAATGGAGATGAAAGGAGTGTGTGTGTGTGTGTGTGTGTGTGTGTGTGTGTGTGTGTGTGTGTGTGTGTGTGTGTGTGTGGTGAGAGTGGGGAAGTAAAACACAGGTAACACCTACCAATATACCTGTACCCTTATGTCGGTAATGAAGGCTTGCGTATTGTACCGTACTGCGTTATGGGCGAGTATGCTTTACAGGAGGAATGTATCGTATTATGTAATGTGCATCTTTGTGGCATATTACATGGTCAGATTTGTAGCACAATGGTCGTCCTTATTGCAATACGTAAATCTGTACCGTATTCTAATGTTAGTACCTTACTGCGTATCATGGAAGCTTGTACCGTATTGCATATTGTAGAAACTGGTATTATACTGCGTAAAGATTCCTGTACCGTGTAGCGTATTACAATAGCTAATTTATCGCGTATTATTCAAGTATCGTACTGAGAATCATGTAGACACAATTGTATTTCGTATGAGATAGAAGCTAGGACTAGGTTTTACCATAGTCCTTATTGTAGGGATATTATTGAAGCTGGTACACTATATGCATTAGTGAGCTATAATTACTGCCGTCATCCCGTATTATCATGAAAACTTTTACCGCATTGCAGTGCTTTGTATATTAATGTTGCCAGAGGTTTTCTGTCAGGGGTGCCCTTAAGTTGATCCATATATTTCTGTCCCTACTCAGTAACGACCCCGCCTCCCACCACACACCACCCTCCCTCATACACCTTATTCCTCCGCCCTGTTGTCTTTACTCAGTAACAACCTAACGCATCACCCTCTCGTAACCTCCACTGCCTTGTTTCGTCCCTACTCAGTAACGACTCCTCCTCCCCCATATTTTTCCCTCCACCCGTCTGTCCCTCCTTAGTAACGACCTCTCACGACCCCAATTCAGCTTCTTCCCCCACCTCATTCTGTCACCTTTACAGCCAAACTTCACTACGCTGAGTAGAATAACGTAGCTACATCAATCGTCGTACTGAAGGGGTTAATATGATCAGTAACCCCTTCAGGCTGAGGTGGTCTCTCCTTAGCAAATGAAAATCGCCTGGCAGTAGTAATAAAAAGAAAATAAATGTTCTCTAATGGATGAAAGGGTTAAATTTTCTATTGTATGGTTCTGGGAATGTTTTATTATTATTAGTCGTAGTAGTAGTAGTATTAGTATTGTTGATGTTTTCTTTGTAGGTAGTGCTGTTATTATTATTATTATTATTATTATTATTATTATTATTATTATTACTATTGTGATTACCAGTATTATTAGTTAGTGTTTCAGAAAGGCATAGCCATACCATTCAATTTGAACGTCGTAAATGACCAATCAAAACTAATCCCACAATATAGAATCCCCATCCATGAGTGATGTGGGGGAGTTTTGAGAATCACAGACGCGTAACTTTGAAACCCGCGGACCTGCTACTTAATTAATCCTTAAAAAAAAAGCGTAATTCAGTTGGTAAGCTTTTGATCGCACGCTTCCCTCTTGTCATTTGTCTGGTAGCGCGACAATTAAATTTCGTGGCACACGTTGCCCGCGCGAATCTGTGGCCGTAGTTAGAACGGATCTTAACATGGAGGTATTTTAACCCCTTCAGTATACGATAAATTCCTTCTTGTTTTCTTAATAGATTCGTTGTTACTGTTACTATATTGCATTCACTTTAACTTGGCCTGAATATTCGTCCCTTTGCAGCTCATTTCACTTAGCTGAGTGGCAGAAAAAAAAACAGTGCTGCAACTCTACATCGTCGCCATGGAACTTCTTCGTGACTAGCCACATAATCTAGTGTTTAAATCAGCACTGAAGACGAAGAGATGGCAGTTTTAGGCCGAGTTAGAGCGAAAATTATAGCCACACTAATTTATTCCTTCCAGAAGTTACTGAAACTGATACTGAAGGAGCTAATACTGCTAGGCTACACTAGTTTATTAAGCTCAGATCCTGCTATACTTGTTTTACGCTAACTTGGCCTAAAATCCCCATCTCCCCATCTTGAATACTGAGGTGTAAGGAGAGATTAACATTTGAATATGATGCCAATCACAAAGGAACACTATGGAAAGGATATAGAGCAGTAGCATCATCTTTTTCCGCCTGTGAGCTCCGTGAAATGAGCTGCAAGAGGGAGAAAGTTAGGGCCAAGTTCAAGTAAATATAGAACGTGTTGAGGAAGGCTGTATTACGCTAATGTATTCAGCTTAGGGGAACATGGTAAAGGGGTTAATGAAGACTACGGTAATCTCTAACCACTCCATCTTAAACAGGTCTCCGAAACTGAGTAACATCGTCTCTTGAGGTAGGAGTAGTAAACAACAGAATGCGTCTTGAGATTAAAGAAGTTTACAATTTTTTTACGGTAAACAAATCTCTATAACAACCATGTATTATCACGTCGTTTTGTTTTCGCATTTTGTCTCTTCACTGATACCTGATTGGAGTGTTTAGATAGCAGTAGGAGTGAAGATAAATACAAATATAAACATCCATATTCAAACTTTAAGCTTTATAAAGTTCATAAATTTATTATTATTATTATTATTATTATTATTATTATTTATTATTATTATTATTATTATTAACGTTCAAACTTTGATTAGGTTCTATAGTTGGCGAATCCATCAATAGATCTGGCGAATAAATGTCATTAGAGTTAGATTTCCTTTAACTTGACCTAAAAATGCCATTTCCCTCGTGAATGCTGGTTTTATCGCTAGACTGACGCTAGAATAGGGTACTACAGTAGTCACGAGGAGGTGCTATGGAAAGGATGTAAAGCCATAGCATTGTCTTTCTAAGTCATTGATCTACATGAAATAAACTACAACGAGACAAAAAGCTGTGCAGAGTTAAAGACAAAAAAATCTGGCCCAAATTAAAGACAGAAATTTGGATCAAGTTAAGGTGAAACGACTGTAGTAGGGTGGAAACAAAATGCCGGAGTTGTCCCCCCGCATTAAAGGGTTGTCTAACGTGTCGACTAAAACTTTGGCGCGGAAATGACTGGTCTGGCTTTAAACCATGGCGGTCGGGTCGTGTAAATGCATTTCCGATACCAATTACGGCGGAATGATATTGTGTAAATCAGATCAGCGCCTTTTATTGAAATCTAAGGCGTGATATTAGTGCGTGTGTCCGCCGCTAGAGGGATGGGGGGAGACGAGGATGGACACTGGCGCCATTTTGGTTCAACATATAATCATAGTTGTATTAGGAGGAATATACTGAGTTAGCTTGAGTAGATAGTTATATTTTAAAGTTGAATTAATTTGTATGGTAGTAGCAACAGTAGTATTTAAAACCTCATTTATTTAGAATATATTTATAGAGATTGACTTTAACGCCATAACTACGAGAGAATTCCTCTGAGTGAAATTGTCTTGCGGAAGAAGAATGTAAGAAAAAAAAATGCCATCGTTCAGAGTTAATGGATAGATTCTGACCCCCCCATTAATGCCATAGCTGTCCCCTTAGCTGGAACACACACACACACACACACACACACACACACACACACACACACACACACACTTGAGGTAGCCAGCACATAAGGACGTCATTGTTAAGAAGTTACTGATGGATTTTTTTTTTTTTTAAACTTTTCAAACACACGTTACGAAAAAAAAATCCCTCGTAACCTGAACAAAACTGAACATCGGTAGCTCCCCCCCCCAAAAAAAAAAAAAAGAAGAAAGAGGAAGACAGGTGAGCAAACGGGCGATGAAAAATGAAGGTGATATGAAAGGAATTAGAAAAAAAAAATCGTCAGATAAAGAGTGCAAAGTAAGAACAAAGAACACTAAAAAAAAAAAGATACAGGAAACGCCTTGAAGAATTTTGAACTTTGAGAGTTTAGTTTTGAACTTTGAGGGCATAATTTTGAACTTTGAGGGAATAATTTTGAACTTTGAAGAACATATTTGAACCTTAGATATTTATTTGAACTTTGAGAATATTTGAACCCTGATTAAATTATCTGAACCTTGGAGAGAATATCTGAACTATGGAGAGAATATTTGGAGAAAATGTCTGAACCATGGAGAGAATATTTGAACCTTGGAGAGAATATTTGAACCATGGAGAGAACACCTGAACCATGGAGAGGATATTTGAACCATGGAGAGAATATCTGAACAGAGAGAATATTCTGAACCACGGAGAGAATATTTTGAACCACGGAGAATATTTGAACCATGAATGGCATATATGAACTTTGAAAATATTTGAACCATGGAGAGAATAACTGAACCTTGGAGAGAATATTTGAACCTTGGAGAGAGTATTTGAACCTTGGAGGGAATATTTGAACCCCGAAGGGAATATCTGAATCTTGAAGGGAATACTTTACAGTGAATCCTAAATGCATCTGAACCTTGAGAATATGTGAATCATGATTAGAATATTTAAGCCACGTAAAGTGAACCCTGAAGAGAATATCTGAACCCTGAAGAGAGAGTATTTGAATATGAAAATACTATTGAAACCTTAAAGGGAATATTTAGCTCAGTTGAGAATACACCGATGAGAATACTTGAATATCAGGGAGAATTACGAATCATGAGTATCTGAATAATGAAGGGAATATTCGAACACTAGAGAACACCTGAATTATGGTAGAGTATTTAAACACTGGGTGAATATTTGTACCATGGAGAGAATATTTTGAACCTGCAGCATTTTTGAACCCCTAAGAAAGTATTTGATCTATGAAGGGAAGACTGGAAACCTGATGAGAATATTGGAATAATGAAGAGAATATTAGTAAAGACAATATTGGAACCGCGAGAATATCTGAATAGTAAAGAGAATATTGGAACCGCGAGAATATTAGAGTAGTAAAAAGAATATTAGAAGAGTAAAGAGAATATTGGAACGGCGAGAATATTTGAAGAGTAAAGAGAATATTGGAACCGCGAGAATACTTGAATAGTAGAGAGAGTATTGGAACAACGAGAATAATTGAATAGTGAAGAGAATATTGGACTTATGAGGAGAATATTGGAGCCATGAAGAGCCTTTGAACCCCGGGGGGAAAATATTTGAACCCGGGGTAGAATATTTGAACCCTGAGAGCGGGACAAACCTTCACATTTGACGCATAAATATGAACCTCCCGTCTCTTTTGAAATGGACCTTTGTGTGTTTCGCTTCGTATCACTCGCTTTTCTTAATATTACGTCCTTATTTGTCGCTTTGTTGAATTTCTGAGAGAGAGAGAGAGAGAGAGAGAGAGAGAGAGAGAGAGAGAGAGTGTAAGAGAGATTAAATGTAAGAAAAAGACAAAATACCGGTAAAGGGGATACGGGCGAAGAGTGAAGGGGGAGAGAAATAAAGGATATCTAAAAATTAACACACTACGAATAAAACCAAAAGAGGAGAACTAGTAGAACACGAAACATACTCTTATAACCAGTCCTCAAATCGAAAACCAGACAGTAGCCTCCTTACAATATTGAAAACATGTGGTATATGGACGTAAAAACAGTAATGACGCACGATAGCAAAGAAACACTTAATAACGTTGAGAAAATAGTTACAAGAGAAAATACGTATAAATAAAACGAAAACAGAACAATAACAACTCCAGCGAATATAAAAGAGGAGCTAAAGGAATCACGAAGAACGAAAATAAGATAAAATAACAGAAGAGAACGTTGGGGGAAAAAATGGTTAAATACGACCTGGCCGAAAGAAAACGGAGGTAAAAAAAATGGGAAGAATTGTTGAGAGAGAACGAGGTGCGCGCGTGGGGAGACATTGTTGTGTTAATGGGGAGGGAAGACTCGTGGCCCGCGCGTGCTGAGAGAGAGAGAGAGAGAGAGGTGGTGGAGGGATGTATGAACTGGGAGTGGAAGGAAGAATATATATGAAGACAGGGAGAGAAAATGTGAAAGAATATGAGATGAGCAAAAGAAAAAAAAATTGACTAAAAAATACGAAAGAAAAAAAGAGGCAGCAAAATAATGAGGGAGAGATTAACGAAGGAAACAGCATATGGTGGAGAGAGGGAAGGGGGGAGGGGGGAGGGAATGTAGGAAAGAGGAGGGAGAAACAGAAAGGAGGGACGGAGGGAGGAAGATACTTAAGATGTAGGGAAGAGGGCAGGAATAAAAGGGAGGATAGGGAGGGAGGAAGGGAGAGAATGAAAGGTAGTGGGGGAGGGGGAGGGAAGGGAAAGTATTGAGGAGACAAGAAGGGAGAGGTGTGGGGAGGAGAGAGACTGCAGGAAAAATGGAGGGGGAAGACAAACACACACACACACACACACACACACACACACACACACACACACACACACACACACACACACACACACACACACATGAAGGGAGAGGTGTAGGAAGGAAGGGAGGGAAGGAGAGACGGAAAAGTGCAAGAATGAAAAATGCTAAGAAAACAGAATGAGGAGGAGGGTGAAGGGTGCAGAAAGAAGGAAAGGGAGAGGAAAAAGACTGGGAAAGGTGCTGAAGGGAGAACAGTGTGGTGGAAGGGAGGAGGAGGGGGGGAGGGTGAAGAAGGGAGACCAGGGAGAAAGGCACTAACGATGTGGTTTTCGGAAATTTCAACTTCAATCTCCCTATAGAATATCCTTAAAAAAAAATCTCTGTGGACAGCCATCACTTTTCCAAATAAAAATAATGACAAGAAAAAAGTATAATCAGAAATAGGGCAGTATAATTCAGCTGTGCATATTGACCAGCTCCTTGCCCATACTCATCTGAGGCTAACTTGATACAGGAATATTGAGCTAGGTTCGGAAGGGGTTCATATTATGTTCCAGGGTTTAGTTTGAGAAGTTATAGATAGCCACAAGACTCGCCCAGAAATAATAGTTTAATAGGAAGCGTGGAATATTACTGGGTCTAAAGGACGAAGAGAGAGATGAGGGGGGAAGAAGACACTGTGGTTGGGGTAGGGGGATGGGGGAGGTGTGTGTGTGCGGTAGGGGGGAGGGGAGGTGTGTGTGTGGTAGGGGGGAGGGGAGGTGTGTGTGTGTGGGGGGTGGGGGCATGGTGGCGTAATCCAGAGTTTTTTGCGGGCAGCACGTGGAGGTTCTTTGGCCACACGTCCACTGCACCCGCTGCGGAGGGGGAAGGGGGGAGGTGAAGAGAGAGAGGGGGGAGGAGGGAAGGTGAGGGGGAGAGGTGAAGAGAGAGAGGGGGGGAGGAGGGAAGGTGAGGGGTGAGTAGGTGATGAGGAGGATGAGAGAAGAGCGGGGAAGGGAGGGAACGATGGAGAGGGAGAGGAAGTTAGGGAATGAGAGAGGGAGAGGAGGTTGACAAGACGAAGGGGAGAGAGGGAAAGGAGGAGCGAAAAGGAAGATTTAGGGTACGGGAGGAGGATTAGAAATGTGGGTGAGGGAGGGAACTAAAGGATGAGGGAGATGATGAGTAGATGAGGCTTTGCAAAGGTAGAGAGGAGGGGGAGAATGATGGAGGGAGGAGGGAAGCTGAGAGGGTTAGAGAGGTAGAGAGGGGGGAAAGGTGGAGAGATGGTAAAAATGGAAGAGAGATTAGGATAGGAGGGGGAAGTGAAAAGAACGGGTGTTGAGCAGGGACGGAAGCTGAAGGAGGAAGAAGGTAATGAGGAAAGGAATATTGAGAGAAAAAAGAAGAGGGGAAGGGAAGCTGAGGGTGAGGAGAGGAGAGAAGGGGAAGAGGGAGAGGATGTTGGGAGATGGAGGGAGGGGAAAAGAGTGAGAAGGGAGACAGGGGAAGCTTCCGAGGCGTGAAGGTGTTGAGAGAGAGAGAGAGAGAGAGAGAGAGAATGGGACTAGGAAGGTAGGTGAAGGGGAATGTAAGAAGAAAGAATGTTGAAAGATGGAGAAGCAAGGAAAGGAAAGAAAAAGAGAGCGGGGTTAGGAGGGACGAGAAAATAGTAGCGGAGGAAAAGGCCAAATATGAAAGAGTAGTTAGGAACGAAGAGAAGGAAGGAAGTGATAAGAAGGAAAATATAAGAAAGGACAAGAAAAACAGGCAAGGGGGGAGGAGAGGGAAGGTGGAAAGAGGGATGCAAATAGATTTAAAAAAACGAGGGATGCAAATTGATAAAAAAAGAAATGTAGCCCCGACCACCAACACAGTCAGGGCAGCGCTTATCCCACATGCAGATTACTGGGTGTGATGATAGCCGTACATACACACGCGCGGGCCCATTCACCTAAACACGTCCATGAATAAGACATCGTAGCCAACACTTAAATGGTAGGGTGGAGGCGGGATGGTGCGGTGGAATGGTACGGTGTGGTGCGGATACGGTGCAGTGCAGGTGTGATTAGTAACGCGGCTGGTACGGTGCATTGTTAGGGTAGGAGTGGTTGTGAGCGTGTACTGTGAAATGCAAAGGCTTCATTTCTGGCTGGCACGGTTAAACGGTGAAGATCGAACGGCAGTACAGTGACAGAACAATGGGAGAAGGAACCCTGTACTTATGCTCCAGGATTTGAATGCTAGAGATGTCCATAGGTTTTTCTTTCATCTAAACCGCTGCCTGGGACGTAGGTTGGTCTCTGCGGCTTAAATGCTGTGGACTATGTTTTTAGTTGTGGGCCTCCTACACCCCGGGTTCTTCGGGGTCCCTAGAGGGGGTACTAAGGGATTGGCTGTTTTAAGAATGGATATGTGGTTGGGTACTGTGAAAAGAAAATAGCTGGGATTGTTTCTGATAAGGTTAAATGGTAAGGTAAGAACGGACATGTGAGAGGATAGGTAAGGATAATGTGATTGGTGATATACTGAAATGAAAATTCCCTACAAGCTGTAATAATAAACGGAGGTATATCTGCAGTGAAATGAAGAAGCTTAATGGTGACTGGTACAATTAAATGGTACTGCAGGAAAGGCTAATTAGTGGCAGGTACGGCTAAATGGTACCGTACGCTAACAGATACGTCGGAGGGATACGTGAAATGCTACGACATCGTGTTTGTAACTGAGGTAATAGTGGTGGGGTTGGATGCTGTGTTAGTAGTTGTGGTTTGTTTAATTTTCGCTACTGCCCTGAATAAGTACTCCTATTCTGCCCATAGTTCACCAACAGTGAAAAATTGATCTCGTCTGTTATCATCATCATCATCATTTTATACCTCGACAACTATATCATTATTAGCTACAACGGGTCGGATGAGTGGACTGATCGATCGGGTGGGCAAAGTGGGTGGGGTGGATGGGCAGGGTTGAGTGGATGGATGGGTGTGGAGGGGCAGGGTGGGTGAAGTGGGTGGGAGGGGGGGAGAGTGGGTGTGGTGGTGGGGCAGTGTGAGTGGGTGAGTGGGTGAGTGAGTGAGGGCAGGGTGGGTGGGATGGGTTGGTTGGTGGATGGGAGGGTAGTGGGAATATAGGTCCATAGTAGGAACTGGTCCATGGGGAATAGATCCGTAGTTAAATGAGCCCAGGGAGAAACAGGTTCATTGGGTAAAATGGAACCCCGGCAGTCTATTCCCACAGGGGGAGTAACCATCCAGAGTCCCAGGCAATGTCGGTATGCAGAATCACAGGCTTTTACTCGAGCATCGCCGGGTACCCCTACTGGTGGTTATTATTATTATTATTATTATTATTATTTTAGGAATTGGCAGTTCTGTGTTCATGCGAGTAATAAGTAACCTCATTTTCTCTCAACAGCTGACCCGCTACGGAAGATGGACCGAGACCGTATGAGTTCGCCCACAACCAGAGGTCAGTTTTGTCCCTGCCTCCACTGCCCGTTTTCTTGCACTTTCCGTTCTTCCTAATGCTGCGCCGAATTATTTCTCTATTTTGATGTTTTCTTAGTTTTAGAGGTCAGTCCTATCGTTTTCTTCCTTTTTCCGGTCTTTCAGCTCATCAGTATATTGTTTCCCGACTACATCAGGGTCTGTAAGTTTGTAGAATTTTAATATGGCTGGTTGCTTCGCTGTTTGATATTTTCTCGCTGTTAATGGTTCTTCTTGCTTCCTTTCTGTTTTTAGTGTTTCTGTTCACACACACACACACACACACACACACACACACACACATATATATATATATATATATATATATATATATATATATATATATATATATATATATATATATCCCATTGGATCCCAGGGGTGCCGGGCGAGGCATGACACTGGGAGGGTACTAAGCGTAACGCCCTCCGCCTATCGGCTCATAGTCGCGAAGCTCATAGGTCCCTACCCGGGGGTTCCTTACTTTATAAAGACTTGAAAAAGCCCAGTTCTGTCCAGTACTCGGGATATTGGACTCCAATGGGATATATATATATATATATATATATATATATATATATATATATATATATATATATATATATATATATATATATATATATACTTTTTGTTACTCCTCCCACCAGTCATTTTCTTTCACTTTCCATTTTTCGTAATAGATGCTGGAAGCCTTCTACATTTACTTATATTATCAATTTTATAAGTTACTCTTGTCGCTTATTCATTATTTTTCTTCCACTGTCCAGTCTTCCTACTCTGTATTGTCGTTTTCTCACGTTCCCGTCACCCATTTTGTTTCAGTATCTTTCCAGGTTATAATTGTGTGCAGGATAACCTCCATTTTAACACATTCCTGCGTTTGGTAGTTATTCCTTGCATGTTTTTTTTTTTTTCTGTTTCCAGTTTCCTTATTCTGTGTTGTCGTTTTCTCACATTTCCATTTCTTGTATTCTATCAGTGTCTAGTATGTAATTTTATACTGGGTTCCTTTTCCATTTTGACGTGTTTTCTCTTAATTCACACCCTTCCCTGTCGTCTTTACACCTTTTCTTTCCCCCTTTTTCTCAGTATTCCGTCTGTATTTTTATGTCGGGTGATTTGTCTTTATTTACATTTTCTCACTTTTAGAGTCTGTCACCCTGTCACCCATTTTCTTTCACTTTCCAGTCTTAAAATTATGCAGGGCGACTTACATATGTTTCTTTCGACCTTTTCCCAGTTTTTCCTTATAGTTTTCTTCTCTGGGTCGTTTTGTGTTTTTTATCCTCTTCTTTATTCACGTTGCCTTGCTTTTAGAGGCTAGTCCTGTTGTTTTCTTCCGTGTCCAGTTTTCTTACTCTACACACTCGTTTTCTTAGTCCAGTTGCTGTCATTCGTTTTCTTTCGATTTCCATTTTTCTGACGTCATGCCGGGCGACTTTCCTATTTAATTTTTTTCTCATTTTTTATTTTTCTGTTATAGATTTCTCAGCGCAAAAAAAATGTTCTCTTTCTCATTTGTGTGTGTGTATTTCCTTTTTTTTTTTTTTTTTCCTTCCAGCTTGTTTTATATTATTAATTTTCCTTTTTCGCAGTTTTGCCCCATCACTTTTACCTCTTTTTTTTTTTTTTCTCTCTTATAATTATCTTTCTACTTATTTTTATTTTTCGCTCCATTTCTAGAACTCGTTTTTCTCCGTACATACGTGTTTACTTTTTTGTTTTTTTTCTGTAATTATGGTATTCATTGTTTTTGCTATTTCCGTCTTCCTTGTTCTCATCTTCATCTCTTTATCTGTCTAGCTATCTGTCTGTCTTTCTGTCTATCTCTATATCTGTCTCTCTCCTTGCTTTCATTCCCTCTCCCTTTTTTCACTTCCATGCTTCCCTCCTCCTTCCTCCTCCTCTTCTCTTTTCTCCCCCTTTATACCATGTTTCATCTTCGTCTCTTTACCTTCCTCCCTCACATTCCTTCTCTTTCCCTCCCTACCCTTCCTCCTCTCTTCCTCCCTACCTCCCTCCCTCCCTCAGCTCCTCTACTTTCTCCTCACTTTACCTCCATTTCTTCAGCCGTTCCCTCTCATTTACTTCTTATTCGTTATTATTTAGTAACTGTTGTTGAGTTTAATAACAAGTTCCGGCCCGTTAACACCTATTTACATTATCTGTTTATCTTTTTATCGCCCTATCTTTGTCTCTCAGTATGTCGAGCCTGTCTGTCTGTCTAATCTGTCTGTCTGTCTTTAAGTCTGTCTAGTCTAGCTGTCTGTTTTATTCGCAAAAGTTACGTCTCCTCGAATTGTTGCAGGACGAATTTCTCTCTCTCTCTCTCTCTCTCTCTCTCTCTCTCTCTCTCTCTCTCTCTCAACCGCTAGACGATTATATCCAGCTTAGAAGGAAGTGTTTATTAATGGAGGGGTTTGTTACATGTCAGACTTTGCCGAATAAAACCATCTCTTATTTGCATCAATGAAATTCCAGAAGGGACGATCATACCAGGAAAAGGTTGATGTGTAGAGTTTGTAAGTTTTTTTTTTTTTTTGACGGCTGAACAAAACCGTCTTAGTGTGAGGCGGTGTTTGCTGTGTTAGGATGTGTGCAGTGTGAGTGTCTAGGTTGAGTGGGTAGCCAGTGTGAGTGAATGAGTGTTTAAGTATTGTGTGGGAATTGGTACGGGGAGTGAGTGGCTAGTATGAGTGAGTAAATGAGTATCCAGTGTGAGTGAGTGAATTGTTAGGATGAGTGAGTGTTTTCTTAGAGTGGCCAGTGTGAGTGAGTGAGAGAGCAGGGGAGTGGGGGGGGGGGCCTTGGAACACACTCACATAACTCGCCGTGCTGATTACAGGCTGGAGTGAGATGTGGACCTCTCGTGACTCAACACCTTCTGCCCTGCCTTGTCCTGCGGGTCCTGTGTTCTTATACCCTGCCCTGTATTGTCCTGCTTTGCCTTGCCTTGTCCTGTGCTGCCTTACCCTATCTTACCCTGTCCTACCGTGTCCTGCCTACCCCTGACATTTCTGTACCTTTGTCCTGCGCTCACCTACCCTATCCTACCTTGCCTTGCCCTACGCCCTCCTGTCCTGCCCTATTCTGTCCCGTCCTACCTAATCCCGCCTTTTCCCTCCCTCATCTATCCTAACCTGCAGTCCCCTTTGGTGCCCTACCCTGCCATGCTTAACATCATCTTACCCTTTCCTACTGTGTTCTGCCCTGCCTTTTCTCTGGCTTACCTTGCCCTACCCTTCTGAGCTCTGCCTTACCCTGCCCTGCCCTGTCCTTCCTTGCCCTACCCTGCCCTCCTTTCATCTGTTCTACATCTGTGTGTCACCCATTTAGTGTGGAATTCAGTCGTCTATAATTATTCCTGTTAACCTGTGGGCCTTCTAATATTCGTTCGTCTATAATTCCTTCTTCGTCTGTAATTCTTCATTCGTCATAAATTATTTGTTTCATTCATCCAGTCTTTTTAAATTATTTGCTTTATTCATCCAGTCTTCTCTTGTTTTGTCGTCTGCATTCATTCCTTCTGTGGCCAGTTATTCGTTCTTCGTAATTTTTCGTTTGTTTATATTCGTCTGTATTCTGATAATTCGTTCCATATGTATTCGTTCATCTACAGTCATTTGCTTAATTAATCGTGCGTCTGTAATTTTTACTTACAATAATTCGTGCATCTTATTCAATAATTCGTCTATAATTAGCTACTCGTCAGTCTGTAGTGATGCATTCGTCTGTAATTATTGGTGCTATCATTAAACAGTCCACATCTATAATAATCTGTACTTCTTTGTCTATTCCTTCGTCAGCGATATTGTTCAGCTGATTAATATTTCGTTTTAATAACCCTTCGTCTAACTGTTCATTCATTTAGGGTTATTATTTCGTCTGCGAGAGGTCTCTGGTGAAATTTAAGCGTTTGGCGATAACAGGAATGCAATGCCTGTAGTTTGACGATAGAGGAATTGAATCTCATGGTTGTAGGTAGTTTTTAATCTGTCTGCTGGTAGTTAGAATAAAATCGTCTTGGAGCAGGATTAAAATCGTCTGCCAGTATCAAGAATATAATCATCTGGGAGCATAAGTGAAATGGTGTGGCAATAAGGGGTTCACCAAATTCCTTTTTTTCTTATAATGTGCTGGAAGTTACTTAGAAGAAATGATTCCCACATGTTGATTTTATTATTATTATTATTATTATTATTATCATTTTATTTTATGGAGGGAGGATTATATGACAGGGTTGTGTGAGCTGGGAGCAGGGCAGTGACATGGAGTTGGACAGGATGACATGGAGGCGATTTGTTTGTGGCCATCCCTTACGGGATTAAGGCATCTGGCAATAGGTGGATAGATATTTTTATGGATACAACAATTTCTGCCCCACCTGGACCCTGTGAAGATAGTCCAAGCGGTGCCGGAACCCTTGTAGGCACACCTCAGTACCAATATATCTGTGTAATTTCTGCAGTATAATCGCCTGGTGGTAACATAGCAGAAATATCATCGTCTGGCGGTATAAATTAAGAATAACATTGTGTGGCAATTGTTTACATCATGGCGTTGAGGGACATTGTGACATCAGTTTGGCTGCGTAAATATATATTTTTTTTCGTAGGCAACCAGCGCACGATTTTACTCAGCTAAGGAAAGTCCCCAGATAGTGAGGGAATTAATCAAGACTATCTCCTGCAGTAGAAGTCTCCCCAAGTTTATGGTAAGATGAATAAAAGTTTTTAGAAATGGTAAAAATAAAATATAACTTTACATCATGGTACTGAAAGTGTTAATAGATTGCAGCATTCTCTTGAGCACCTTCACCCTTCACTAGCATGGCCGTATTCTGGTTGGCGTAGCAGAGTGTAGCGTATGATCCTGAGCGATTCATTTTGCATGTTACACCCTCAGTATTCCTTATTTTGCTGTATGTATCTTGTAAACATCGACCTGATTTGCCTCAGTAGCACACAGGAGGATATTAAGATGTACTGAACAGCATAAATCACCAAAGGAAAAGGTGTTACGAGAGCTAAACCAAGAAGAAGACGGCCTTAAAATATCACTTTAGTCGTATAAATCACCAAGTAAAATGTGTTACGAGATCTAAACCAAGAAGAAAACGGCCTCAAATAACACTCCAGCTCTCAGTTATACCAGTGTTTGATTCAAGTTAATTTTACCATATTAACTCTTTCACTGAGACGGTACAATTGTGGTGTGATAATCGTGCCACAAGTGAACGATTTTATTTAGCTGGGGGAAATGTTGTCAGGTGTTGGCAGGTACAGGATTACAGACTATATTGATTCATTCAGCTGAGGGAAATGTTGGCAGGTACAGGATTATTGAACTAAATGGATTAATCGTGATGTTAGCAGGTAGAGGATTACAAATTATATTGATTGTATTTACCTGGGGGAAATGGTGGCAGGTGTTGGCAGGTAGAATTTACAGACAATCTTAATTAACCCTGTAGGCTCGTGTATTTCATCCAGAACAGCACCAGACGATTTGTTTATTTATTTATCTGTCTCTGTCTATCTACCTGTCTATTTATTTATCTGTCTATCGACCTGTCAACTTCTTTATTTATGTCTGTCTACCTGTGTATTTATTTATTTATCTTTCTGTATCTACCGTACCTTTCTGTTTATTTGTTTACCTGTCTGTGTATCTACCTGTTTATTTATTTATTTATTTATCTGTCTATCTACCTGCCTATTTATTTATTTTCGTGAAAGGAACATCTCGCAGTCAAGGGGTCAAACTGAAATCTCAGAGTGGAATTCAAGCCAATATTCGACTGCCATTAAAAAAAAGAAAAGAAAAAAAAGAAAAACGATGAAGCCAAAACCTATCTTTCCCATTACTTCACTGCTTCATGCGCTCTCTAACATGGCATGCAGGCTAAACATATCCAGTGGTCACAAATTATCCCGTAAATCTTCGTCCTCTGTCTTAATGCTACGGCCGTCAGTCTCTTAAGATTTCACTTCCTAGGTCCATATTCTCGCAACTTAAGTAGCCTCCTAGTACCTTTTCCTTAGCGATTTATTTTTTGGATACGGCTGGTTAATATATTTTTGTACGTTATTTATTAAGGGTATGGTGATACTGAGTGATTTAAATAGCAGAAAATGATAGCAAGGTGTAATAACCTCTCTCTCTCTCTCTCTCTCTCTCTCTCTCTCCCTCCCTCCCTCCCTCCCTCCCTCCCTCCCTCCCTCCCTCCCTCCCTCTCTCTCTCTCTCTCTCTCTCTCTCTCTCACACACACACACACACACACACAGGTTAAGCTTTTCCCCCCATGTTATTTGTATATATTTAATACCGACATAGTTTGCATCGGTGACACATAAGATGCTCTTGAGAAGCAATGAGCAGACTAAATCGCCAAGGAAGGGGTGTTACGAAATATTTGAAGCTACTTAGGAATCACCCTATTCTGGAAGCGTATTGTGCCCTGTGTTTTGACCTAATTCTTCTTTACTCCTCTCATTGCGTGATTCAGTCCTAAATGATAATAAACAGTTTCTCTTACATTATAGACAGTTTTGTTCAGCACACAGACGCTCTACATATCCGAAGAATTAATAACATTCTCTATTACCCCTTTACTATGGTGACTTTAGGTGTTCAACTCTGGTTCACTTGTGGAGATTTTATTCCCCAGAGGCAGACCTTACGAAGTCCAGAGATTTAGGCTAGAGGGTACAGATACAGACTTCATTAACCTTGTCATTACTAGAGGTCCGCAAAGAATTGAATAAACACGTCTGCTGGTAGCAAGAGTAACAATAGACAGCGGACGCATACCTCCGTCAACGCCAGTAACATTTAAAATTTGCTGTTGTAGTTCCTCTTTCTTCCTTGGCGAATATTTATAAGGTCTCCCGTATTCAGTCAGTTAATTCTACGGTCAAGGTCTGCCCTGTTACTGAATCTCAGAGATTAAGAACCTTTGCCGACGCCAGTGAAATCTATGGTTTATCCCTGCATCAGGATCCGAACCCATCTCAAAATCTAATAAACTCTTCCTTGACCCACTGCCCACCAATCCACCATATTATATTAAAATCCGACAACAACTTTTTGAGATATCTTGCCCACAAACAGTCAGCAGCAGACAGACAGACGATGCATAATTTCTTCCAGTTTCGTTGGTGGAGGTATTGAGAAAAGGATATTACATCACCTGACTAAAGCGATTAATCAGCGATACAGGTAATCATTCTTCTAAGCAGCAGTTCCTCTTCCGACTCTCACTTGTTACTCTGTCGTGGGGTCCTCTGTAATTAACTGTTATGTCATCTGTAACACAACGTTCCGTCTCCACCCTAAGTTTCAGACAGCCATCTTGAAAAAATAAATCCTCTTCAGTACTGGATAAGGTTCCTTCTTAATTATTTGGACCCTTGAAAACGATATCTTTTTTCCTTAGTAATTCTTTTCAGGGTTGACGTTGATTAAATTAAATTAATTTAATCGTGATTAAATCAGATTTTTTTTTTTTTTTTTTTTTGCTTAAAAGTCATGATTCTTTTTTTTATATAATTTTTATCTAAAAGTTAACAAATATGAAATCTGAAGGTTTATAAATGTTGTGTATAACTTTGTGTTGGCATTCATTAATTCAGATACGTAAGCATTAAGTTAGCAGGTTTTGGAGAATGGTGCCTTTAGAAATTGCTACATTGTATGATAGAAAAAATATTTCTTACATTTGTGCCTAAGTATTGAAATTATTTGTACATTTGAAATAATAAACCATAAATAAAAAACCAAAGCCATAAGACTAGGTAGGCTATGCTTTGTCACTTAAGGCCATGTCATAATAATAACAACTTAAGGTTTTTCTGTGTGGTAATATAATCAGCTTTGGAATATGCTGTCTTGATTACCACTGGCAACAGCCTTAACCAGTAGTGTACAGACAGGACTTAAACAGGTACGTATCTGGATTCTGGGCAGTGGCTTTCAGCCTGAATCATCAGTGGATAGACAGGACATGAAGTTAACAGTATTCAGTATACTGCGTTTGAAATATTAGCTATAAAATAAACAGAAAAATCAAATAATTAAAAAATCAATTAAATCGAAAAAATACAAAATCATTGACTTTTTTATTTTATGATTTTTTAAGATAAAAAAATCACCAACCCTGATTCTAGTACCAACAAACGATTTCATTTTTAGGTAGATCTTTGTGACGTGAGTAAAACATTAACTACTTCAGTGCGGTGACATTTATATTTTTGCGACATTCTGACGAAAATACTCAGCTTTTGTCAGACCTTATAGAGGGCAGGAAGGGTTATCCAGTACTTTTATTCTTGCCACCGTCAGAAAATTTTATTCAGAGTTAGGTATACTATACATCGGAGCACTTAAAATTACAAACACAGTCAAATCCTCCATCCCTACCCATGTATCATGTTATTCTCAAATCCTCTTGCCCCGATATTCACTTGTCACAGTGACTGGGGAAGTGTAGAGGGATTCAGCCGTCTATGATTATCCGCCTGTTTACGATCGTCCTCCGTCATCGGGCTGTGAATATTTCGGTCCCGTGATGTGGGGTTGGATGTCCTTGCTCAGTATTGGAACCTTGTTTATGGCGGGAACTGGGAAATGTCGCCTGTTCTTCCCGCATCTATAAATCTCCCCCTTGTTCAGTCCGTTTTTATGGCTTCCTCTTCTCACCACATCTAATTTTGGCGGGATTTTGCTTTTGAAAAATTTGGAGGAATGAAATATGATGATGTTTCTAATTTTACAGTGCAGTGAGCTGTTCAGAAAGAGTAATTACAGCGATACATGGGTGGTAAGATACAAAAAGTTCTAAGTAAATTGTGTTTCCATAAGTGCGTATAATCCTTCCACAAGTATGATATTTTATTCTCCCTGTTGGTGTTTCTGTATGACATTAGAGAAGAAAAAAAGGATGGATTTTTCCTAAGCTGAATTAAATCTTGTGGAGGCAACAGTAATGAAATAAGACAAACCTCATCGTATTCGCCGTGTGTGTGTGTGTGTGTGTGTGTGTGTGTGTGTGTGTGTGTGTAGATGTAAATTGATTTTCGGAAACATGTCGAGAATAATTTAAGACGAAAATAATTATGGGTCGTTAAGGAAATTACATATCCGTTAGTACAGTACTGCAAAAACATTTTACGAGAGAGAGAGAGAGAGAGAGAGAGAGAGAGAGAGAGAGAGAGAGAGAGAGAGAGAGAGGGAGAGAGAGAGAGAATAATTCCGTCTCATTATCTCAATCATCCCCAAGAAATGGGAGTTGCGAGAAATTCCAGCATTACTAATTATAACTTCAAACGTCTGTAATTTTAGCGTCATTAATTTTCAAGAGGCGCGGTATATAAACAATAATTCTGGGTGTTTGAAGAAGCTCCGTAACACCTCTTTCTCAGCCATTTATTCTTGGATACGGCTGGGTGATATAGTTTTGTGCGCCGAGTGTGGTAATAGAATGATTTAAATAACACTGAAGAGGACAGTAAGGTGTAATAAGCAAAATAAGTCGCTTAGGAATAGGTGTTAGGGAGCTTCCATAACCGACGAGAATACGGGTCATAGAGCTTGGGATAAGGTACAGGCAGGTGCAAAAGTTAGGGAACACTTCCCATCCGTGTCCTGCCCTCCATATTTCTCAGTCTCCCTCGATCAACAGGGTGTCCTTCCCCCTCACACTGTTTTTTGGTCTCTCTCTCTCTCTCTCTCTCTCTCTCTCTCTCTCTCTCTCTCTCTCTCTCTCTCTCTCTCTCTCACCAAAGCCGGAGGAGAAGTGTCGACTAACTTTTGCACACGACTGTACCTACATTGACTAATTTTGCCTCCTTAATTGCTAGTCTTTACTATTTATTTATTTATTTTTACTTAGCCTTGTCATGGTCAGGATAACTCTAGTATTTTTTCCAGTTAACCCCAGAGAGGAAGTCATAGGGACGTGAAAGTAATCGTTCTGGCACTCTCCCATGCTCAGGACAACTCAAGTATTTATCCCAGCCAGACGATTGTATTCAGCTGAGTGGGTCGTAGGAGCTTGAGTGTTGATATAGTGTGTGTGTGTGTGTGTGTGTGTGTGTGTGTGTGTGTGTGTGTGTGTGTGTGTGTGTGCGCGCATTTAGGATTTCTTAAGTCTGTGTGTGTGTGTGTGTGTGTGTGTGTGTGCGTGTGCGCGCATTTAGGATTTCTTAAGTCTGTCCTAAGGTACGAGGCGTGATTTAGAAAGACATTGTTTATAAATTCCCTAGGTCGAGGTGAATAAAAAGGATATTGCGTCATCATAGTAATGAAAATAATAACAATGATAATTTTTGTCATCCATCCATCCATCATCCAATCCTACACTGCCCCATGAGGAGCGTAGGAGCCCGGGACTAGGCAGTTGGTCCTGACATTTAAGATGAGAGTGACCAGCCTCACTCATCCCTGAGTGGCATTACATGAGCAATAAACCCCAACCATCCCTTGGATATAAACCTTCACCGGCTCAATCTGACTGGAGCACAGTAATTACCCACTAAACCACCAGGCGCCCAAATTTGGTCATATGGTTACCACCCAGCGCAGTAAATGGTTTCCTGGTGTTCGGGAAACCATTTGGGTTGTCATTCAGTGTAGAATCACGCACAGGCAGAAGGCAGAGGAAAGAATGAAGGAAAGAAAGACAGAAGAGGGAGTGTCAAGTCACCCGTGGGCGGAAGGACAAGGAAAGAATGAAGGAAAGAAAGACAGAAGAGGATGGATGGGGGAGAGGAAAGGGCAGACACCCGACAGCAGCACTACATCGAATAATAATAATAATAAAATAATAATAATAATAATAATAACAACAACAACTACTATTACTGCTACTGCTGCTGCTGGCACTACTACTACTACTGGTAACCACCACCACCACCACCACTACTACTACTACTACTACTAATACTACTACTACTATAATAATAACAACAAAAGAGAAAGGAACAGCGTGCATTTAGGATGTGCGTAAAACCGCCAATCTCTCACCCCATTATCGCCATCAAAAATTCAAAGCCTGTTATTTTTACTCACACCTGCACGTCAACCCATCAGGATAAATTTATGCTCAGAAAATAGCGACTGTATTCTTAGCTTTGTATCTACCGTGGCTACAGTAGTTTGTATCTTAGTGTTCTGTAAATATAGTGAAGTGCTTCTGTATTAATAGGTTGAGTGATATAAACTGTCACTATACTCTTTTCACTCTAACTTGGTCAAAATTGCCACCTCTCCATCTTGCACGCTGACTTATAATAATATATTAACCATAGAAAATAGCGATAGTCACGAGGAAGTGCTGTGGAAAGGATGTATAAATACCTTCAGGGAAACGATATACACTCACTATACTCCTTTCACTCTGACTTGGCTTAAAATTGCCATCTCTCCATCTTGCATGCTGTACTCCTGAAACGTTTCTATCTGTACTCATAAAACGTTTCTAGCTGTACTCATAAAACGTTACTAGCTGTACTCCTAAAACTTTACTAGCTGCACTCCTAAAACGTTTCTACCTGTACTCATAAAACGTTTGTAGCTCATGAAACGTTTCTATCTGTACACACAAAACGTTCCTGGCTCATAAAACACTTTTAGTTCGAATCATATAACGTTTCCAGTTATAAAACGTTTCTAATTGTGCTCATGAAACGTTTGTACCTGTGTTCCTTGAGTTACACCTGTAAGTGAATATTTTAATGCTTATGTAAAAATCCAAGTAGACCTCCCCCAAAAAAATAAAAAATAAAAAACAATAGCCTACTTTTTTCTTTTCTTTTTTCGAGTTTGCGATCTTCAAAGTTTATTAGTTTAGGGGAGATTTTTCGAACAGAAGGGGTTAAGTATAGGCTTCATTGACCCCTTATTTACCCAGAGAGAGAGAGAGAGAGAGACCATATCTTTAAAGTAACTGAAAGACTGTGGTAAGTTTGCAGCATACTTCACACACGAACATCATCAGTAAAATACGATACTTTGTGGAAAATTCATGACTTCGCTCGTCCGTGTGAGTAAAATCTTCAAGAAACATTAAGAAGAAAGAAGCCAGATCTCGGGGTAAATATTTCAGTAGTTGTGTTAAAACCCCGATCCAGCTCACACACGCACGCCATGAATAAAAAACTTGGCACTTTGGTCAATTCTTGGTGTGTGTGTGTGTGTGTGGATGCCCGTGTGTAATAATGTTTTGGTGGAGGGTAAGGTGGTATTACTGGTCGGTGGAGGGCAGGTGGTATTGTTGGTGGGTGGAGGGCAGGGTGGTATTGTTGGTGGGTGGAGGGCAGGGTGGTATTGTTGGTGGGTGGAGGGCAGGGTGGTATTGTTGGTGGGTGGAGGGCAGGGTGGTATTATTGGTGGGTGGAGGGCAGGGTGGTATTGTTGGTGGGTGGAGGGTAAGGTGGTATTGTTGGTGGGTGGAGGGCAGGGTGGTATTGTTGGTGGGTGGAGGGCAGGGTGGTATTATTGGTGGGTGGAGGGCAGGGTGGTATTGTTGGTGGGTGGAGGGCAGGGTGGTATTGTTGGTGGGTGGAGGGCAGGGTGGTATTGTTGGTGGGTGGAGGGCAGGGTGGTATTGTTGGTGGGTGGAGGGCAGGGTGGTATTGTTGGTGGGTGGAGGGAGGTATTATTAATGACATTGGTGCTTGTTGAGTATTATCCGCCATTTTGGTTCCACGTCAATTGTAACCACTATCTTGGCTTTCTCATCGCCGCCATTTTGGTTTTTAGTCGTCGCCATTTTGGATCTAAAACTCGTAATTTTAGTCCTAAAACAATAGCCGCCATTTTGGTCCTATAGTAATCACCGCCATTTTGGTTCTAGAATATGTTCACCTTTTCATGATCTCCAGTAATCGACGCCATTTTGGTTGTTACACGTCGCTGCCATTTTGGTTCTTGACAGATTGCCACTGTAGCTCAAAATTGGACACAGCCGGTCGCCATATTGGTTCCAAATTGGGTACATTTGGACGCCTTTTTGGCCCTTATGGATGAGCCATATTTTTATCTTTCTCACTTAGATTTTTTTTTCTGTAGATTGGACATTACGCCATTTTGGATCCATAGTCCAAATATCCCCGCTTCTATGGACACCGACGCCATTTTGGATCCATAGTCCAAATATCCCCGCTTCTATGGACACCGACGCCATTTTGGATCCAGTCTGACTTCATATACCCCCTGCAGTTAAAGACGCCATTTTGGATCCAGTCTTACCTTATATAACTTGTACACATCAACGCCTCCTCTGACCTGACAAAGATCCCTAACCCCTTTCAGTAAGTTTGATGGCCAACTCTAGTCAGACTGGAGGGATGATTTGACTAGTAACCATGGAGACTCGTACTTAAGGCTCACCGAATTTCACACAGCCACGACTTGGTATTGCAGATGAAAGTGAACCATTGCTGTCAGGTGAAAACGAAAGAGAGAGAGAGAGAGAGAGACTATAATAGAGTTCGTTCACATAAACTTGGCCCAAATATGTCATCTCTTTTTCAAATTCTTTTTCACGTAGCTCAGTGGCGAAAAATACAATACTATGGCTCTGCATACTGTCCATAGCACTTCCTCGTGACTGGCATCATATTCCAGTTTTAATCTGTTACAGCTCAGCGTTCAAGATGGAGGGGTGGCAGTAACCTTTTCAATACGACGATTTTTTTTTTCTTTAGTTCATGTTATCTCCTGATACAGATATTCGATATTATATGCAACCTTTATTTATTCATGTTTTATAGATCCTTGAAAAGTTGAGTAAATTTGCCTATACTCCTTTTACTGTGACTTGGCCTAGAGCTGCCATCTCCCCATCTTGAGTGTCTCACAATAGCACTATAATATGATGCTAGTCACGAAGAAGTTCTATGGAAGGGAAGTAGAGCCATAGCATTGTCCTTTTCTGCCCCTTACTAAGCTGCAAAAGGACGAAAATCTAGGCCAAGTTAAGGTAAACAGGAAACAGTAACGGGAAGAATAACACCTGCATGATTCCTGGGACGAAGGGGGTTCAGTGGACACCAGCGCCATTTGGTTCCGAATTAGACAAGATTTCCATTTAAATTGTAATACGACGTTCAGAAACAATTTATGAATATTTTTTTAATAGTATCTCATTTATAGAAGTTCAGTAATGCCCCATGTGAAGTGAAGGGAGCCGACTCTAGGCTACCATAGTCCAGAGCATTTAAGATCAGGTGACCAGCCTACGCCCCCGGTGGCATTACATGATGGAATTTGCATATGAAAGCTGATAGTGAAAAATAAAAAAGATAAATAAATAAGAAAAACAGTGCTGAAAGGCATTTATCGTATAACTCAGTGGATGCGGCAGTATACCCTTATAAAGCAGTGTTGTTTATTGAGAAGATGCAGCCGTTTTGGCCCCACTTGGACCCTCTTCATGTGTGATCTGAGTCGGGTGTAAGTAGTAGCTTCTTGTCAACAAACATTTCCATATATGGGTATACTATTGTTCATTCGCTGTCGTGCGTAAAGAAGACACGAAAGTTTATTCTGTATTTCGAAGCCATCCTGACGAAAATTTCATTCTTCATATAGGTTTTAGCTGAATCCCATAACAGAATATGAACTAGAAAGCAAGAACGCATACCTCCGCCAATGACATTGACATTAAAAAGGATCCGGGTCCGTGGAGATATTGCCTGGAATACATAAGATCCGGATCAGCCCCCAAATGTAATCAATTGTTCCTTGACTCATGGCCCACTCTTTCACAACATTTTATTGCAATCAAGAACTTCTGGATATATGATACATAGGATCCGGATCCGCCACAAAATTTGATAAGTTCTGGCCCACCTTCTGCAGAATTTCTTTGAAATTCATTGAAAACTTCTGGAGATATTGTGTTGACAAACAAACGGACAAACATAGGTGAATACATAACCTCCTTCAACTTCGTTGGTGGAGGTCATTAATAGCCAGCTATAACTGTACTAACACCACAACCTATTTTCTATTTCATTTTTGCCATCTCGAGACAAATTTATCGAGCTGAGGCGAAGCCGCTTGTAATGAAGAGGCTGGTGAATGTCTGCTTAACCCCTCCAGTTCAAAGTGTCTGCTCTAAACAGAATAAAATCGTTTGTAGATAGCAATAATAACAAAAATATAAAAATATGTACTCCATCGCACTGAAAGCCTTGAAAGTACTCGTATCACCAGTAAACAAGGAGGAGGAGTAAACAAGTGCCGCCCCTGTGGCAATGATGTGGTGCAAAATCATTAACAACATCAACTAACCTGACATCCCTGGCTTACCCTGGGGACATCTTTTAAGGATCGTTTCTGACATCGTTGCTGGCCACCCCAAGAGGTTTCACTTTCACATGCCTGCCTGCTTAACCTTAGGGAACGGGCATCTCAGCGTATGTCCAGAATCGGGAAGTCTGTATAAGAATAAGATATACATTACATTGATAAAACATGTGGATATTGTGGACCCCCTTCTCTTCAGTGTAGAAAGCTTTGGGGCAGTTTTATTAATGTATTTTTCATGTTTTCCTCATCTTATAATAAACGCTTGTGCATTAACATAGACTAAATTAAAGACATATATTGTACTTGGAAATATTAATGTACGAAAACCAGATATAAGTCGTTAAAAAAAAGGTGTTACGATATTAGATGAACGTATTGTATGCTTAAATTAGTTTGTAAGTGTAGCTGTTGAGAGAGAGAGAGAGAGAGAGAGAGAGAGAGAGAGAGAGAGAGAGAGAGCGGACATGAAGGGGAGAAGGAAAGTATGGGAAGGAGAAAAGGTTGGAAAGGAATATAAGCAAATGAGGAGAGAAAGGAGAAAGGGAATACAAGGTATGGTATGAGAGAGAGAGAGAGAGAGAGAGAGAGAGAGAGAGAGAGAGAGAGAGAGAGAGAGAGAGAGAAGCAGTAAGAGTGGAGTGGTGATGAGTCTTACTGTATTGATTACACAGCCGCAAATGAGAACACTACCCATTCTCTCTCTCTCTCTCTCTCCCACTTTACTTCGTTTCTTTTGTGTTCCTCTTCTCTTCCCTTCGTCACTCCTTCCTCCCTTTTCTGTCTTCCCTGTCCTCGTTTTCTTTCTTTCTCTCCCTTCTTCCTATCTTCCTCCCTTTTCTTCACTCCAGTCGCTCGTACCTTCCTCTCTTTCTCCTTCCTTCATTTTCCCTTCCTTCTTTCTCCCGCCTTTCCTTGTTGTTGTTCCATCCCTCTCTCTCTCTCTCTCTCTCTCTCTCTCTCTCTCTCTCTCTCTCTCTCTCTCTCTCTCCATCCTTCCTCTCTTTCTCCCACTTCCTTTATCTTTCTTCAGATATTTTCCTCCCTCCCTCCCATCTTCCCTCATTCATCTCTCCCTCTCTCTCTCTCCGTCTTTTCTTCTCTCCCCCTACCCCCCCCCTCCGATGGACAGTGGTCAGCAAGTTTGGAGGGGTGGTCTTCTCTCCCTCTGTATACATTCTCTCTCTCTCTCTCTCTCTCTCTCTCTCTCTCTCTCTCTCTCTCTCTTCCACCACTCCTAGGATATGTTCCCTCCCTCTTCTCTTCCTCTTTCCTTTTTCATCCTTTCCTTCTACTATTGTCCACTTTTGTTGTTTCCATCCTATTTTCTCTCTCTTTCTCCTTCCCTCCTTCTCTCACCCTCCCTCCCTCCCTCCCTCCCTCCTTTTCTCTCCCTCTCTCCCTCCCTCCCTCTTTCTCAATAGGGAGGAAGTCAGGTCCTAAGGGTCATCCCCACAGAAATTCTATTGAAAAGTGTTTTGGGATTCAAATAGTGGGGGACTGGCTTTGGTCATTCTCTCTCTTTCTCTCTCTCTCTCTCTCTCCGTTATCTCCTTCCTTTCCTTCTTAACCTCCCCCTGCCCCCTCCCCCTCCCTTCCTATTAACTTGGTCTTCAGCTCCCTTTGTCCTCTCGTAGCCCTCTGCCCAGCCCTTAATACTCAGTAGCCCTTTGTAGCCCTGGAAAGCACTCAGTGGCCCTTTTTAGTTACCCTTTACCTCTTCACTGCGAGTATGTCATTTATATTGCTTTCTTACTTATCCCGTGATTTTATTTAACTCAGGAAGGACTCGTGGTAGGTCGGGGCGTCCACCATCCACTCACTCGATGTAATGCTATCCTCAGGTGTCTCTGCATTTAGTGACAAGCCAGATGGAACCTGTAAGGGTTTCGCATCTGAGGGGTGGTCGGGGTTTGCTCAGGGGCGAGTAAGGCTGATCACCCTTGCCACAAATGACGAGACAGATTAGCCTAGCCCCGTCCCGTTCGTTCCCGGTGGGGCAAGAAAGGATTGGATGATGAAAGATGTTAAGATGTTACGAGGACTTGCAATAATGAAGGCTGTATCAAACCCCTCCGCTGAGAAAGGTGTCTCTGAGCTGAATAAATCCGTTTGGTGACAACAAGAGTGAAATTAAAAAGAAATCATCATATTAAAGAGCTTAAATATCGCTGGCCAATCAGCTGTCTGAACCTAGCGCGTGGGGGAGAGTTTTGTTTACATCCGACACGTGGGGATTGTTTTTGTTTACATCTGACACGTGACTTTTTGTTTACATACGACACGTGATGATTGTTTTTGTTTACATCTGACACGTGTCTTTTTGTTTACATCCTACACGTGGGGATTGTTTTTGTTTACATCTGACACGTGACTTTTTGTTAACATCCGACACGTGGGGATTGTTCTTGTTTACATCTTACACTTGAGCCTTGTTTTGGTTTGCATGGCTGTGTTTGTTTTCATCCGACGCGTGGGTTTGTTTTTTTTACACCCGACACGCAAGATTTTTTTATTTTTTTTATTTTTATAACCGAGCATAGGGTTTCTTTTTCACACCTGCCATGTGGCTTTTGTTTACATCGATCATGTGGCTTTGTTTACCTTTGTGTTCACAGCTACTCAAGATCTCGGGCTGGCTGAATACAGGTGTTTGTCTCCCCCTACCCCGACCTCTGTCCTCCCATCCCTCTAACCACCCTACCTCCTAATCCCCCCTTCCACTATCCCCCCAATTCTCCCCTGCCCTATCCATCCCCAAATCCCCCTCCCCCCCAGTTTTGTGAAGGGTGAAGGGGTGTGGTAATTTAGGAGTGATTACGTAATTGCTCAGGTGATTATCTGCTACCGGTTGAATGAAAACAATGGCTAGGTGAAGGGTGGGTCCTGGCTTGACTGTGTGAGCTGGTGGTTTTATGTTTTATTGTAGCGTTGCTTTATTTTTACTGTGTTTATTGGGTTTCTTGGTTTTGTCATTGTTTCTGTGTTGTTGCTGATTCTGACTCTTGTTTCCTTGTGTTCTTTTCTTTCCCATTTCATCTCCATCCTCTTTATGTCTTCCGTTCATTTCTCCTGTTCCCTTCATCCTTCTCCCTCCCCTCTCCTTCCACACTGTCTTTGCTCTCTTCCCTTCATCTCTCCCCTCTCGCCACCTCCCACCCCGTCCCTCCTGTCTTCCCCCATCTCCCCTCGCTTTCAATTCGCACTTTCTTAACCTCCAATGTCCTGTTGTCTCATTCTTGGCCCAGCATTTGCATACCCTCACCCTCACTCCCCTCGCATCCTTGTCTCTCCCCTCCCCTCCACTCATCTCATAGCATTTCCCCTCATCCCTTACCTCGCCTTACCTCTCCCCATCTTTTGCTATCCTCACCTCACCTCATTTTCCTCCTCCTCTCCCTTCATTTCATTTTCCCTGATCCTTCCCTCACTTCCCCTCATCCTTCTCGCCTTTTCCTTATCCTCCCCAGTTCCCCTCTCTTCCCCTTCCACACATCATCCGTTCCCCTACCTTTCTTCATCCTCCCTCCCCTACCCTCATTTCCTCATCCCCTCAGCATACCTTCTTTTCCCTCTCTCCCTATTTTTCCCTTCCCCTACCCATCTTCCTTTCCCCTTCCATCACTTCCCCTACCCCACTCCTTTTCTTTTCCCTCCCCTCGTACTCCACTTTCCCCTCATCCGCTCTTTCCACTCCCCCATCCTTTCTTCCCCACACCCCACTCCCTTCCCTTCCATTTCCCTCTCCCTACTCCACTTTCCCCTCAACTCCACACCACTCTTTCCACTCTCCTCAACTTCCTCCCCTTCCCCTTCCCTCACCCCGCCTGGCCTGTTCACTAAACCTCCCCTCAATTTCCTCCCCTTCCCCTCCCCTTACCCCGCCTGGCCTGTTCCCCTCGGCCGTATATTTGCATGTCCAGTGTGGCGGTGACGGGGGTAAGGCCGAGGGGAAGACCACACTCTCCCCTCGGGGCCTCTAACTGTCACCCCTCGGACCTACAGCCAGAGCCCCCTCCACCTGAGTTGTGAGGGGTCAGCTGCGGGGGGGCGAGGAGAATGAGGGGAGGAGTGACAAGTAAGGAGAGGGAGGGGAAGGAGTCATTGAGGGGACGGTTGAAGGGAGGAGGACGAAGAAGAGGGTGAGGGGAAATGAGGGTTAGGTTATATGTGAGGGGAGGGGTGAGGAGAGTGAGAGGAAAATGAGTAATGAGAGAGGAGGGGAAATGCAGGAAGGAATGAGAGGATGGAGAGGGAAATGAGAGTTAGTTTATAAGTGAGGTGAGGTTTGACGGAAGAAGTGAGGAAAGTAGAGAGAGAGAATGAGGGATGGGGCGAATGAGGAGGAGGGTGGGGAGAGAAATGAGGATGAGTGATGAAGTGAGGGATGAGGAAGTGAGGGAATGGATGGGAGAGTAAAGGGTGAGGGGAAGGAATGGGAAAAGGAATAGAAACGAAAGCAAACAGCAACAGGTCTGATGGTCCTTTCGAGGCGGCTTATTACAGAGAAGGTCATGACTGTGATATCTTGTACTAAGAGATGAAGGGAAGGCGTGAGGAAAAGGAGTGATAGATATAAGGGGAGAGGTGAGAGGGAAGGGGAGACTGAAGGGAAGGAGTCGGTAAAGAGGGGAAAGGTAAGGGGAAGTTAGGGGAAAGAGAGGCGTTTCGGCGAAGGGAAGGAAGGGAGGAGAATGAAGTGAGAGGAAATATAGGGAGAGAAAGGGAGATGACGGAGTGAGGGGAGAGGAACGGAAGGGGAAATGGAGTAGACGTGGTGAGAGAGAGAGAGAGAGAGAGAGAGAGAGAGAGAGAGAGAGAGAAAGAGAGGTGGATGGTGGAAGTTATAAAGCTACACAGACCATACAACGAGGTGGATCAACCCATATACAAATAGAACAACTTATTACATTTTGGGTGAAGGAAGAGAAAAGGTTAGCGCAGTTGAAGGCTCTCCCTCACCCTCCAAACCCTCTGAAAATTAACCGTACTGGGATAAAGGAAAAATCAACACCTTGTATGCAGTGTTACCATGAGGGAAACTTTACAAGATGGCTGGAAAGTGGCTGGTTATAGAAAACAAAACAAAAAACAAAACTGCTGGTCAGGATATTTTTACGCCGAAACTAAAACTACTGATTTGCAGTTATTTTTTATTATTCATGTATGTGAGAGAATTTTGGTAATGGTAACTTTCTTAGGTAACAGTAACTCTAATTCCTTAAATATCTGTATGCGGGTAGGACGGTAGTTAATCTGTTCAGTCCAAGGAATCCTTATCATTAAGTTGCAGCAGAAGTCAACCTTTTTTATTCTGATTAAAAGACTTCCCGTTGTAAAGAAAATGATTAAATCTTTCCTTACAGTTCCAAAACTCTCCTACTTCCTTCTCTCTCTCTCTCTCTCTCCTCTCCTCTCCTCTCCTCGCATCTCTTCTCTTCTGCCTTCCTCCATCCCCCTTCTCTTCCTCTTCTTCCTTTTCCTCTTTCGCTTCCTCTTCTTCCTATTCTTCCATTTCCTCCTCCTCCTTCTCCTCCGTCGCCCCTTTTCCTCACCCTCCCAAATTCACTTCGTTACAAAAAAGGTAAATTTACACTTGAGAGAGAGAGAGAGAGAGAGAGAGAGAGAGAGAGAGAGAGAGAGAGAGAGAGAGAGAGATTTTTATTAGAGATGATTAGAGGTTTATTTACCAGAGAGAGAGAGAGAGGGAATGAGAAAAGTAGTGACAAGAATGGAATGAAAGAGGGAAAGAAAGACAGGAAAGAGGGAAAGAATGGGTGACAAGAACAATGAAATGAATAAAGGAAGGAGAGAAATAAATAAAGGGAAGACGAAGGAATGAAGGAGAAGAGAGCTTGAATGAAGGAATGGGAGAGGGAAGAGGAAGGAAGAAGGGAGCGAGAAGGAAAGAGGAAAAGGGAAAGAAAGAAGGACTGAAGTGGAAATGAGGAGGAAGGGAAGGAAAAATAAGGGCTGAGAAGGAGTGAAGGCAGGGATGAAGGAGAGTGGTGAAGGAAGGGGTGAAGGAGAGTGTGTGTTCAACTCTCATTAACCCTAAGAATATATGCTGCTTGTTCACTGTTCTTTCTCACGCCTTTCCCCCCTTCCTTCTTTCCTTCCTTCCTTCCTTCCTTCCCCCATTCGTTTCATCCATCCTTATTTCCTCACCTTCCCTCCATCCTTCGATCCTCCTTTCCTTTCACTCTTTTCCTTCTTTCCTTCCTTCCTTTTTTCTCATTTCCTTTCCTTCCTTCCTTCCTTCTTCCCCCTTCCTTCCTTCCTACCGTCCGTCCATTCTTATTCATCAGGGACAAAACAAACTTACTTTTCCTCTTCTCTTTCTCTCTTTTCCTTCATTCACTCATTTCTTTCCTTATTTCTTTTCCCCTTTTATTTTCCCTTTATTTCCTCGTCTTTAATATTTTCCTACCTTCCATCCTCATAATTCCACCCTCCCTGCCTTCTTTCCTTCCTCTCTCCCTTCCTTCCTTCCTTTCTCCCTTCCTTCCTTCCTTCCTCCCTCCCTCCCTCCCTCCCTCCCATCCATCCATCCATCCACCCATCCATCCATCCATCCATCCATCCTTCCTTCTTTCCAGTCTTCCTTCCTTCCTTCCTTCCCTCCATCCTTCACTCCCACCTACCGTACCCTTTCCTCGCATTTCCTTCCCTTCTCTTATCATCCTCCCTAATCTCTCTCTCTCTCTCTCTCTCTCTCTCTCTCTCTCTCTCTCCCACCACAATACGAGGAAGAGAGAAGGTAGGAGGGAAGGGAAGTTTGGAGAGAGAGAGAGAGAGAGAATCATACAAGACAAACTATACACAAAAAGAAACATACATACATATCCAAGAGAGAGAGAGAGAGAGAGAGAGAGGTCAGTAATGGTAAGGACATGATAAGGAGTGGGGGCTGAATAAATCTCAATGCTGCGTAATTGACTTTGTGTCACCCTGTAGGCCTACTCTCTCTCTCTCTCTCTCTCTCACACACACACACACACACACACACACACACACACACACACACACACACACACACACACACACACACACCAAAATTGACAGGACTTAAAGAACGTTCGCTGATTGGTAATGGTACTTCGATTAAAAATAGATAGACCGATAGATATATGATAGATAGATGAGTAGATAGATAGATTTTATTTGGTAGATAGATGAGTAGATAGATAGATTTGTAAACAGACTGACTGGTAGAGGTAAAGTGAATGATAGATAGAATGAATGTATGTAACTTGATAGATTGTGTGATGGATGGACAGAGAAGAGAAAGAAATCAATGGAACTGTGTGTGTGTGTGTGTGTGTGTGTGTGTGTGTGTGTGTGTGTGTGTGTGTGTGTGTAAAGCGCTGTGCACATGGATGTTATATGGAGGCTGGTTGTAATGAAAAAATTTATATATTACATGTCTACATAAAAATAACGACACTAACAAAAACAACAACAACAATAATAATAATAATAATAATAATAATAATAATGTTACTGCCTAGAATCATAATATTAAATCATGATAATAAAGCATCCAGAGCACTACATATTGCTGAGAGAGAGAGAGAGAGAGAGAGAGAGAGAGAGAGAGAGAGAGAGAGAGAGAGAGAGAGAGAGAGAGAGGAATGTTGATGACCAAGGGACACTAGGAATATTCCGGCCTCTGACTCCTAATATCTGTTTTGACACGTGCTGGGGTGGGCTCTCTCTCTCTCTCTCTCTTTTCCTCCTCCCTCTCTCTCTCTCTCTTTTCCTCCTCCCTCTCTCTGTGTTGACCATTTCCCTCCTCCCTTCCCTCCCTTGTCCACTCTCCCTTCCTCCCTTCTCATTTGACCACTTCCTCCCTCGCAGCCTCCCTTCCCCATTCATTCTTTCCTTCCCTCTTTCATTTTAGTGACCACTCTCTCTCTCTCTCTCTCTCTCTCTCTCTCTCTCTCTCTCCTTTCCATCTGCTAATATTAATATGATATTATTTTCATATGTTCAATGCATAATTTTTATATTATTATTATTAATATTATTATTATCATCATTAACAATGTTATGATAATATTATTATTATTGTTATTATTAATAGTAGTATTACTATTATTATTTTTAGTAGTACCGTAGTAGTATTGGTAGTAATAGTAGCAGTAGTAGTAATACTGCATATTGTCATCCAGTAATACCACTGCCAGCCTCTCAAGTCATCATTACGCATTATAGTATTTTAGAATATTACCGGTATAAGATAATGGATTTACAGCACCAAAAATTCCTGCTTTTATTTTATTTAGCTGCCTGTCCACTGGTATTGCCGTGGCCTGAGCCTCTCTTATTTACTCTTCTATTTATCTCACCCTCCGGCCCTCACCTCATTTCCCTAGCCCCCCTCATCCCCCTTCCCCTCCCCTCCCCTCCTTCCCCTCCCCTCCCTCCCCTTTTGTCCACTTCCAATTTAGACAAGGTTCCCCTCTCACTTTTTCTCGCTGTCTCGCTTCTTGCTGTCTTTTTCTTTCTGTCTTTCACTCCTACTCGATCTCCCTTCTCTCTCTCTCTCTCTCTCTCTCTCTCTCTCTCCTCGTTTCTGTCGTCCTTGCATTCACTACCTCATCCCATATTCGTCTTTATTGTCATTCTTCTATCCTCTCCTCCTCATCAACCATCTCATCCTGACATCCCAACTCTCTCTTCTCCTGCATCTCGCCATCTATTTTAGCCTCCACATCTCCCATCCCTCCCCCTATTCGTCCTCACCTCTGTTATGCTTATCACCCTTTCTCTATCCACTTACATCCCCTCCCCTCTTCTTCATCTTCCCCTCATCCCCCTCCCACACACACTGGTGGAGCCAAATGTTAAAACCTGGTCATGTCTTGTCGCAGTTGTACTCTACCCTTCCCCATGATTCTCCCCCATCCCCTCCCTTTCCCACACCTGTCCCCATGCTCCCTGCCTCCCCACACCATTTCCCAGATCCTTCCCTCTATCATACATCCTTCCCCGTACTCATTTCCAGCCGGACTTACTCTCCAGAAATGAAAATAGTTACGCCCCCTCCTTGTCGCACCTTCAGTATCCTCTCAGTGTATATCCCCTGGTTTCCCCAAGCCTTCCTAAATCCGTACTTTCACCAAGGTTCCCCTCCTTATACGACTGCCTTCTCCCTCTATTATTTCCCAGTTTCCCCATTATTTCCATCTCTCATTAGTCTGGAGGATTATACTCTTAGATTTCCCCATTCATGTCCTCTTTTCTGTGGATGCTGCATTTTTTTTTTCCATTTTTTCCATGTATCTTCTTTATTTTCCACTCCATATCCAAACCTCTCATCTCCCCCAGCATTTCTCCCAATCCCCCTTCCCCCTCTAAATCCCTCCCCAGGCTCCCTTCTTTCCCATTTTCCCCATATTTTCCTGCTCTTATCTCCCTATTACACCTTAACCAAGTTCCCTCCTATTGAAGCTGTGTACACGCCTCCCCATGCATCTTCCTTCCTCCCCACACCAGTCCCAAACCCCAGGCCCTCCCAGTATTCTCCCCAAGCCTCATTCTCCCCCACTACCCTCTTTCCAGACTCTCCCCACCCTTCTGTCCCCCCATTTCTCCCCCCAAGACGCTGGCAGAAATGAAACTAGGCCCCTCCTTTGGTAATACAATTGTCCAGTCGCTTTGCATGGACCGGGCCGACGTGACACAGTAATGGGGTTTCCTTGTCCAGCCACTGCCGGGAATTTTGAGTAGTTTGGGGTGTGGAGGTGGGGGGAGGAGGGAGAATTGGGGGGGGGAATAGAGGAGTTGGTGGGGTGTGGATGGAGAGAGTGGATGGATAGGGTGGAGTTAGGAAGGGAGAAGTTGGTACAGAAATGGAAGAAAAGTGGAATTGGTGGAGAAAGGTAGGGAAGCAGATGACAGCAGTGAGTGAGGGTTAGGTAAGGAGTTGGTGGAAGTTGGAGTGGAATAAGACAAGAGAGAGGGATAGCTTGAAAGGGAGGGAGGGAGCAGGTAGATAGGGGTGGATCTGTAGGTGGGATTAGAGAGTAAGTGAAAAGCCAGTGAGGTGAATATCAGTTAATGGGAGGGGAAGAGAGGTGGATGATGAGTGTGTGTGTGGAGGAAGAGGGTTTGGGGGAGTGGGAGGCCAGGGGTTTGGGGGAGTGGGTGAGAGGGAGGGAGTGGTGGATTGAAAGGGCGTTGAGAGTGGGGACATTATCAATATTATCGTCATCAATATCATCATTAGCAAGTCCACTGCCATCCTCCTCATATAATCAACTTCCTTATCATTACCCTTATTATTATTATTATTATTATTATTATTATTATTATTATTATCTCCTACGGGGACAAAATCTTCTTTCAGTTTCAAGCAATAGAATTTTCTTTTTATGACAGATTTATGGGGGACTGCATATTCGACTTCAATTTTCTCTGAGTTTGATTTTGCGTGTAAGTGTTGACCATTACGTGTTTAGAGTGACCAGAGGGGGGGAGGCAGAGGGGAAAATGGAGAGAGAGAGAGAGAGAGAGAGAGAGAGAGAGAGAGAGATGAAGGAAGAAAGGGAGGGAGGAAGAAAGCATGTAGAAGGGGAAAAGTAGAAAGGAGAAATGGGAGTGAATGTAGGAGGAAAGAGGGGGGGGGGAAGAAATGGAAAGGAGAGAGAGAGAGAGAGAGATGATGGAGAAGGAAGGAAAGAAGAAAACAGGGAAAGGAAAGACGGGGTAGGAAGGAGAAGGAGGAGGGAGAGGTTTGGTCAAGAGAGAAAATGAGAGGAAAGTGAATATTGAGTGGGAGGGAAGGCAGTGGAGAGAGAGAGAGAGAGAGAGAGAGAGAGAGAGAGAGAGAGGGAGGGGGGGGAGGAGGGAGAGAGAGAGAGAAAAGTAGAGAAAAGGTGGGGAGAGAGGAGAGTTAGAAATCTCCAAGATGATTTTGATAGAATATTGGGAAATGAGATGAAAGAGAGAGAGGGTAGATGAAAACAAGCGCGCGCACACACACACACACACACACACACACACACACACACACACACACACACACACACACACACACACACAGATAGATAGTTAGACAGATAGACAGAGGGGGCGTATAGAGATAGAATGAGGGAGGAAGTGTAAATAGGTAGGTAGGGAGAGAGGAAGGGAGAGTGGGGGAGGGAGGAAGAAAGAAACCAACGAAGGGAGGGGGTGGAGGGGGTCTGGGGGGGCGGGTGGGTGGTGGTGCAGGAGGGAGGGAGGGAGAGGGGGTCTGGGAGGGTACGGGAGGGAGGGGGGGTCAAAATGGTGGCGTTTTCAATATCTGGAGTCAAGCAGCAATTTCCATTCATGCCCCGAGCACTCCTGTCGCACCTTATCGCCCCGCCTGATACGCAAATCCTCCCCTGATAGCCGACCCACACCCCACACGCCCGATATTGGACTTTAGGGACCCATGGACTAAGACTCAAATTTGGACTTAGACATTGGACTTGGCGTGGACTGGCTTATAAGGGCTCTGTTCGCTAGGGGCAAAGTTGGCCTTGGAGTCATCAATACTAGACCTTAGAGGCGATGCAGAGTCAGAGTCGGCCTTGGACTTACGATACTGGACTTCAAGGACTCCGGCATGATTGAAGTCGGCCTTGAACTTCTATATACTGGACTTAGGGACCCGTGACGTAATCAGAGTCAGCCTTGGACTTCTGGACATTGGACAGGATTTCTGGATATTGGACTTTAAGAACCAATGGGTTTAAGGGTCAAAATCGGCCTTGGACTTCAGAATATTGGACTTTAAGGACGGATGGCTTAAGATTCAAAGTCGGCCTTGGAATAGAGAACTTTGGCTCTTAGGAAGGGGCGGCTTAAAGCTCAGAATCGGACTTAGAGTTAGGGCCTTGGAGGGGGCTGCTTTGGGCTTAGCTAAGGGCCGGCTTCAAATTCGGCCTTAGATTTGAGGATATTGGCCTTTCTGTACTGATGGAATAAGGGTCATTGTTGGCTTTGAATTATGGGACTTTGGATTTAAGGATAACGATAAGGGTAGGAAGGCTAGAGAGAGAGAGAGAAAGAAAGAGAATTGAGAAATACAAATAGCGGATCAAACACACACACACACACACACACACACACACACACACACACACACACACACACACACACACACAGAAAGAGAGAGAGAGAGGTATGGCCCCAGGGGAGAGAGGGCAATGGCGGTTCCCTTATAACAAAAAAACGGTTTCGGTAAAATAAGAGGTCACGAGCCACGATTTTTACATAACACACACCCGGGGACATGAGGCAGGCCGGCGTGGAGGGGCGGGGGGATGGGGGAAGTGAAGGGGGGAGGGATAGAGAGGGGAAGTGAAGGGGGAGAAGGATAGAGAGGGTAAGCAGAGGGGAGAGGGATAGAGAGGGGAAGTGAGGGGGGGAGGTATAGAGAGGGGAAGAAGAGGGGGTGGGGCAGAGGGGGGAGGGATAGAGAGGGGAAGCAGACGGGGGAGGGATAGGAAGGGGAAGTGAGGGGGGAGGTATACACAGGGGAAGTGAGGGGGGAGGGATAGAGAGGGCAAGCAGAGGGGGGAGGGACAGAGAGGGGAGGCAGAGGGGGGATAGGGGAGTGGAGTGGAGAGGGAAGGGGTTATGAGTAGGTAGGGTGATAGGTGTGAATGGTTTTGGGGGAGAGAGAGAGAGAGAGAGAGAGAGAGAGAGAGAGAGAGAGAGAGATAATACTGCTGAGGAGAGATAGAAAGGAGATAAAGGCAGATAAAGAGAAGGGAGAAGTAACGAACGAGAGAGAGAGAGAGAGAGAGAGAGAGAGAGAGAGAGGGAGGGAGGGGGGGGGTAGGTCACTTCACAGGCGAGGAGAGGCCGCGAGGGGAAAGAAGAAACTTTTTTTTTTTTTTTCCACATTTTCTTTGAGGGGAAGGAGCGTGTGAGAGGGTGTGAGGTTAAGGCGATCTTTGAGAGGGGCCAGTGTTGGGGGGAAGAGAGAGAGAGAGAGAGAGAGACGAGGGAAAAATGGGAAGAGTGAAAATGTACGAGTGGAAGGATGGAAATATTAGGGGAGAGAGAGAGATTGTGGAGAGATCCGAGTGAGAGGGGGAAGTGTGGATGAGAGAGGGACTAAACATAGGAAAGAGAGGAGAGAGGGAGGTGTGGGTAGAGGAGGAGGAGAGAGAGGCATGAGAGGATGAGGTGTAAAAAGAGAGCTGGTGGGGAGGCGTGGGGAAGAAAGAGAGTAGGGAGAAGAAGCGGAGAGTGAGGGAGGAAATGTAATGAAGAAGGGGGGAGATGTGGGGAAGAGGGGAGAGGAGCGGGGAGGGTAAAAAAAAAGGAGGGGGAGATTTGTAAAGGACGTGTAAAGGGAGGAAGGAGAGGTATGAGGGGGAAAGATGTGGGGGGATGAGGGGAAAAGGACTTCAGACAGGAGGGGAATGATTTGCAAGAGTAGGAATACGAGTGAGAAAGAGGGGGGAGGATGGGGAGAGAAAGAGTGGTGGGAGATGGAGGCGAGGTAAGTAGAGAGAGCGATAGAGAAGCATAGAAAGTCCAAAGGAGTGTATGTTAAGGGAAAACAGACTGGGGAAAAGAAAAATGTTGGTGCTATCGAGTCTATTTATTATCGGGTAAAGTATGACTGCGACAAGGATATCCATTTTAAGAGTAAGATAAGGATAGTAAAGCAAGATGACTCCCTCACCCACCAGTCCCTCCAGCCGAAAGAGTGAGAGAGAGAGAGAGAGAGAGTAAGCCATCACACTGTTTTAGAAAGCTATCAAGTGTTTTGGTATAAATGATGGTATTCTACAGTATCTTAACTTGTAGGGGAAACTAACATGAAATTAACCTAAGGCGGCTAACGAGGTAAACATTATTATTGCAACTTCGCTATCGTGATCTGGGTTGAGGTAAACAATATACGTCAGAAGTGTATTAATTCAGCAGTGACTGTGTTTAGCTTGGGATTTGAAGCTACGTAATTACACAGCGACTTTTAAATGTACTCCATCATTGTCTGTCATACTGAAGGGGAGGCGGGTAGTTCCCTATTTTTCATGTTTATAGTTTTGTCGAAGAAATCCTTGGCTTCACTGACTGGAAATATTTGGCCCTAATTTTATACCCATTACCTCAAGTGTGATTCAGATGGTTTGTTGTGAAATATGGATCAACTTCCTTATTATCATGTCCCTCAAAATATAACTGGCTTAAAGTTAGTAAAGTGATACGCATTAAAACAAATTCTCCCTCTTTTAAACGTTCGGAATCAAGTAAAGGTGAAGATCGCAGAACATCCCTTACCTTGATCTTAGAAGACAAAATAGTTACCAGCTTTAATGACCTTTGTGCAGCGTATGTCATTAACCCGTTTGAACTAATCTAAATAATCGTTCTTTGTATGTCAGTGTATTGATATAGGTACTCTGCTTTTCCTTTATGTTATGTGGAGAGGGAAGCGGAGAGTTGGAGAAAAGGGGGGAGGGATGGAGAGGTAATGTTGTGAGGAGGTAAACAGTGAGGAGAAGCGAGGATGATGGGAAAGAGATATGTAGTGAATGAATTAAATGTATAGGAAGAGAGGGATTACTGGTTACTATGAAGTTGAGAGGAAGGAGCTGTGTACGTGTTAACTCCGTGTGTGTGTGTGTGTGTGTGTGTGTGTGTGTGTGTGTGTGTGTGTGTGTGTGTGTGTGTGTCTAGTTAGCCTGCCTGGCCTTAACACTTGGTAAATATTGACATGGGATCGAGTGAGAGATGTAAATGTTTGTGTGTGTTGCCTCTCTCTCTCTCTCACCTCCTCATAACTTATTGGGTTAAGATGGCATCCTAACACCTCCTCCTAACCTATTTATTTTGCTTATTAGGCCTTGCTATCCTTTTCTGTGACATTCAAATCACGCTAGTATCACCGTACTCTGAAAAAATAACGAAGAAAAGGATATTACCAAGCCATATGCAGAAATAAATCGCTAGGGAAAAGGTATTAGGAAGCCTCCTTGCCTGAAAATATAGCCTAATCGCTCTTACAGTGGCTGGATTTTACACATTCATTCTTTCACTGATTTACGTTCACTTTTACTGCCACTAATTCATGCTCACTTTCACTCACTAATTCATGTTCCTTTTCACTCATTCATGCTCACTTTCACTCACTAGTTCATGCTTACTTTCACTCACTCATTCATGCTCACTTTCATACACTAATTCATGTCCCTTTTCACATTCACTAACTTTGCTCACTTTCATACACACTCACGTAGTTCACTCAGTCACACACGTCCCTATTGTCACATTCACTCATTTATTGCCTCACTATATATTCACCTTTTGTTTACCTTTAATTTACCTGTGTATGTGTTCACCTCACTAGCTTTTTAACACATTCACTTAGTATTCATCTATGCACACTCGCCTTTCAACTCTCTCTCTCTCACACACACACACACACACACACACGCACACACACACACACACACACACACACACACACACACACACACACACACACACACACACACACACACACACACACACACACACACACACACACACACACACCAACTTACTCATTTTTTCGCAATCTTTCACTCACTACTCAATTTTTCATTCATTTGGCAGCGTCTAGCAAAATTCCCCGAAAAGTTAACCCATTGGCTCCTAGGATTTCCCTCAGCAGCATAAAATCGTGTGATGTTAGGCTGTGTGTGTGTGTGTGTGTGTGTGTGTGTGTGTGTGTGAGAGAGAGAGAGAGAGAGAGAGAGAGAGAGAGACAGGGGGGGAGGGGGTACAGACATACAGTCCCCCAAGCCATAACAATAAACTGAGCTCTTCATTACCGCGCGGAACATGGATCAACAGTGTGCCAGTAAAGAGATGTGTGTGTGTGTGTGTGTGTGTGTGTGTGTGTGTGTGTGTGTGTGTGTGTGTGTGAGAGAGAGAGAGAGAGAGAGAGAGAGAGAGAGAGAGCTCGTATATCAGTGACTCTTCCATCACTCGTACTCTTAGCACTCTTCCGTGTCATGCACCTTGAGCACTTCACTCTGGCATCGTCCTGTATTCTTTAGTTACCCCTAGACGATTTAACTCACCTCCAGTTTCTTTTCCCGCGATGTATTAGGTTATTCTCACTACACGACTTTACTCACTTTATTCACAACACTTATAATGAAGAAGTTTGATTTTCATTGATCTTTCTTCTGTTCAGTGACGAGTGTTATTTTTCTTAATGTCAGCATCAAGCGATTATATTCACGTAACAGCTATTTGGCTTTTCTACTGCATGGCTTTACTGCTTTCTCTCTCTCTCTCTCTCTCTCTCTCTCTCTCTGTTATTTTCTATCATTTTTTTTCTAGTACCCCCTGCACTATGATGGCGCTTTTTATACTACTGTAGTTACTCCTAAATAAGGCTACGTATTGTCTCCCATTTTCTCTTTCGGTACGCGGGTATCTTTAATTACATCCTAACTACCCCTAGACAATTTAATTAACTTAGGAAGTATCTCCGGCAATGATAGTTGGGAAATATCTCCATTAAAATCCCTTCAGTACCAGCATGTCTTCTAAACTTGATATTTTTAGGTATCTCGGTTTAACATTACATTTCTTTTCCTTTGTTCCCATTACGATTTTGTTCCTGTGCAATGGCCTGGGTGTAAGAGTGAACCCGGATGGTACAATTGCACTGGAACATTTGTCACATCCATTGATTTTACTGCTTCATGTCTGTGTGATGGAGCAGAGGGGAGGGGAAGAGGGGAGGGGAAGATAGAGGGAGAGGAGAGTTGGGGTTGGGGAGAAGAGAGGGAGGGAAGGGAAGATGGGAGGGGCAGTGAAGAAAGGAGGGAAGGATAAAGAGGTATAAGGAGAGAAGGGAGAATGAAAGAGGGGAGGAAAAGAACAGGGAAAGCGACAGGGAGGGGAGGGAGAAGGGAGCAAACCTTTCTCACTCCCTATCTTTTCTCCCTAATTTCCTAGAACTCTTCCTCACCTCCTATTCTCACTCCCTACTCCCCCCTCTTATTCACTTCCTCTCCCCCACCTCACTCCCTGCCTTCTCTCCCTTACTCCTTACTCTCCCTTCTCACCCCTCTCTTCTTCTTCCTGGCCAGAGAGTACCCAACAGAAGCCCTTTTGTATGTTTGTGATGGCTGCTAACAGGTAAACTCCCCTCCCCTCCCTTCCCCTCCCCTTTCCTCCCCTTCATTTCTCCCCTTACCTCCCCTTCATTTCTCCCCTTACCTCCCCTTCATTTCTCTCCCTTTTCCTTCCCTTCATTTCTCTCCCCTTACCTTTCTGTCATTTCCCTTCCCTTCCCTTCGTTGCTTTTCTCTCTACCATCGCCTTCTTCTCCTCTGCATTCCCCACACCACTCCATCTCCTTTCTTCCCTTCCTCATGCCTTCCCCTCCCCATCCTTTTACTTCTCATCCCTTCCCCCCCTCTTCCCATCATCCCTCCCCTATAATTCCTCTCTTCCCCCTTTTATCTACCCATCTTTCCCATCCTCTCTTCTTCTTTCACCTTATTCCATCTCGTCACCTCATCATCCTTTCGTTTTCCTTCCTTCCCTTTTATCCTCTTCCATCCACATCCCATCCACTGCTATCCATTCCATTATTTTCTTTTCCTTTCCTTTCCTATCCATTCACTATTCCCCACCATCAGAAAAATACCCGCCCTCCCCCCAAAAAAAAAGTTGATTACCAATATCTCAGTAAAGACCAGAAAAATCCCTCACATAAAGACTGATAAAAATGCCCCCAAGACTGTATCTCTAGGAAGGACGGACGAACCCTCAACATATGATACCACAGAAAAGGTAATAGAAAAATGCCCTTTAAAAATTAGTCTTCAAAAAATGCTTATGCCCTCGTAAAAAAAAAAAAATAAATAAATAATCAGCATAAGACATTGTAAAAGATACTGTAATGATCTTTCTTTTTAAAAATCTCCCAAATTCCTATATAACTTTGCCATTATTAAATAGATACCCTGAAGATATTCCTCCTTAAAATTCCCTTCATTTGACCAGACCCCCTCCCCTCCCCCAAAAAAAAAAATAGATAAATGAAAGAAAAGCATTCGGGAGCCGAATGCTAATCACCCACCAGAGTATGATGTTGGCCAAGTCTCTCTCTCTCTCTCTCTCTCTCTCTCTCTCTCTCTCTCTCTCTCTCTCTCTCACACACACACACACACACACACACACACATCTTACATACACTTCCTTTGACTTAAACGCTTCATCCCTAGTACTTATTTTTTCCATATTACAAGACAATAAATAGGTTAGGAGAGTCACCTGGAGAGAAGTTAATGAAGGCTGTATCTAACCCATTCAGTAAAATACTACTACTACTACTACTACTAATATTACTACTACTACTGAAAATAATAATAATAATAACAACAAGAGCAGATGCAAAGTAAGAGAGAGAGAGAGAGAGTAAAGAAGAAAGAAAATGCATTTTGGACCTGAATAGCATACAACCCTATAAAGGAGGATCATAAGGGAATTTTAAGGACGCCTAAAATGCCTCTAAGAATTATTCCATCCCTCAAAATCTATTCCCCTTTCCAAATTTCCTATATCAACATCGCTGCCTGGAACTGGAAAATGTCTCCTGGAAAAGCCCTGGAAGAGAAGACCCCATCCCGGATATGAAGAGTCCAATAAGTCCTTCATTTCTCACCCCCCCCCCGGACTGGAAGGAGGGGCGGATCCAGGGGGGGTAGTTAGGGGGAGGGAGTAGAAGATTAGAATATGTGGTGTACAGATGTGTTTGGTTGATTCTCTCTCTCTCTCTCTCTCTCTCTCTTTACAAATTTGACAAGTTTCTGCGGAGAGAGAGTTATACATATGAGAACAGACTGACCTAGGGACAAGAGAGAGAGAGAGAGAGAGAGAGAGAGAGAGAGAGAGAGAGAGGCAAACAGCTGATTACCTCACCTGGCACGTCATATGCTCATTTCCCTTCTCCTCCCCCTCCCCCCTTTTCCCCTCCCCTCCCCCTCCCCTCCCATTCTCGTTTCCCTCCCTCTTTCATTTCTTCCTTCCTCCCTACTTCATATTCATCTCTCTCTCTCTCTCTCTCTCTCTCTCTGTTCTTTTCCACCTTTTATTCCTTTATCGTCGTCTCTTCCTCTTCTCCCTTTTCTTGTTTCTTTCCTCCTCCTCCTCCCTTCTTTTCCATTCTCCTTTCCTCCTTCCTTATCTCCAATTTCCCCTCCTCTCTCTTCCTCCCTCTCTCTTCCTGCCTCCCTCCCTTCCACCCTGTTCCTCCGTTCCTTCCTTTCTTTTCCATATTAATTTCCTTGTCCTCCCCCCCCTCCTCTCTCTCTCTCTCTCTCTCTCTCTCTCTCTCTCTCTCTCTCTCTCTCTCTCTCTTTCTCCATATCGTCCCATTCTACTTTAGAGAGAGAGAGAGAGAGAGAGGATGGATACACACTGCCTACTGTTTATGTTAACTAACCTGACCTCAGTGTAAACAGAATGATATATTATTTGTAGGGAAAGTCAAGTATGGTCAGCTAAATGATATCAAAACATTAGACTCTCCCTCACCCTCCACACCCTCCGGCAGTCAATTTTCTTCGAGAGCTACACTGCTTGAAGGAAATTTTATGGGAACGGTAGAAACTGGACTAACTAGCTGTGATATTCTTAAATACTATACTCTTTTTGCTCCAACTTGGCCTACAATTGGCATCTCTAAATTATGATGCTAGTCATGAAGAAGTGCCATGGAGAGGATGTAGAGCGATAGCAGTGTCTTTTCCTGCCTCTGAACTGCGTGAAGTAAGCTGCAAAAGGACGAAAATCTGGGCCGGGTTACGGTAAAAGGTATATAGTAACTTTTTTTTTTTTTTACATTTTTCATAAGCTGTACCTGAAAATGTATAAACATATATTTTATATTTACAACAAAGACATATCGTACTTGTATTCAGTAGTTATTGTGTATTTAGTGGCAAGGAGTTAGGAGGGGGAGGCCAAGGATGAGACGGAGGGATGGAGTGGAGAGGTATATGAGACGGGGGTGTGAGTTGGGAGCAGGGCAGAGAAATGGAAGGGGAATCGGGCGACATGGAGGCGATTTGTTTGTGGCCACCCCTTACGGGATTAAAGCGTCCGGCAATAGATTGATGCTCAGAATTGTTCACGTCAGGTATTCACAAGTCCTCCATCAAGGGCCATAAACACTTATAACCGCAGAACAACATACATAGAGCGGTAGGCAGACAGAGAGAAAAGCGAGCTGATTTGGCAGGAAAGCAGACAGGCAGAACGGCAGATATATATAAAAATAAAAGTGAAGCGATATAACAGGCAGACGGAAAGCATGACAGGAATAAAAGTGAATATATTACATCAGACACAAAACACGAGCCACGAAGAAAATACACATAAGACAAGGAAGATTTTATAAGAGTAAGTTATAAGGAAGAAAGATTTGAGTAGGAGTGTGCGTGATGCCTGGAGTAAGAGGGTGAACGTGGAAGATTTGAGTGTGATGCGTGGCTCGTGAGACTGAGGGTAAGAGCCAAGTTGGGTCCTTATGCACCAGTTTGGGTTAGGAGGAGTTTTTACTGTGTGGCCTGGGAGAGAGAGAGAGAGAGAGAGAGAGAGAGATGGAAGAAGGGAGTAGTGGTATGTGGGGGAGGGGAAGTAGAAAAATTGAGAAGCGAAATTTGAAAAGGGGAAAATTAAAGGAGAGTGAGGAGGAAAAAAAAGGTGTTTAGAGAGTAGATAGGAAGAGAAGAGAGAGGGAGAGACAAGGGAAAAAGAGAGGAGGAGGAGGAGAAAGAAGGAAAGAAGATAAGAGAGAGGGAGAGAGGAGGGAAAAAAAGGAGGAGGAAGGGGACTGCATCTCTGTTGTCTTTGGTCCCTCGTATTACCATATTATTTTGTGGAGAGAGAGAGAGAGAGAGAGAGAGAGAGAGAGAGAGAGAGAGAGAGAGAGAGAGAATACCAAAGGAGGGAGGGAGGGAGAAAACTTGAGAAAGGTGGAAGGAAGGGAGGGAAAAGGGGAATGCAGAAAGGGAGGGAGAAGTATAGCAAAAGGTTGAGGGATGGAGAGAGAGAGAGGCAAGGGAAGCATACCAATAAAGATGAAGAGAGGAGAGGAAAATGAAATAGAGGACAAAACAGAAAAATAACCCAAATGGAGAAGATTAACCTTCCAAATCAATTACAGACAAAAACCAGAAACACATCACAGTTAAAGCAAATGTAGAATAAATTAGAGAAGAAAACAATTACCCAGACAAAATAAAGGACAAAAAATTAAAAATAAACTCTGATATGAAAGCCTCGCCTAAAAAAAAAGAAGGTGATATATGTCTTGAAACTGAGTAGCCTGAATAAATTACTGAATAAACATGACGTTAATAAATATGCCACATAATACCAGTGTCAATAATTGTAAAGTAAAACAAAAATAATAATAGTATTAGTAGTGGGACAGAAGTAACGTCAAGAGGAACTGAAAATAAAGGTAAAGAAAACGGTAAAATCAAAACAAACCGGAAATAAATGTAAAGAAAATGGTGAAATAAAAACAAACTGAATCTAAAGCAAATCAAAGGTGGAGGAAGAAGGAAAAAATCGAAACAGCTGGCAATTTATTCTGCTTCTGTCGTGTTTGTTTATTTTGAGTGTTTTTTCTGGCCTGTGTTGTAAGGGGGAGAGAAAATGGGTGTGGGGGATTATAGAAAATGGGGTGGGGTGTGTGGAGGGAAGGAGACACAGAGGGAAAATGAGGAGGAAGTACTGAGAGGGGGAAGGAAAATGGAAGATGAGCAGAGACTAAGAATGAGCGAGGAAGAGGATACAGTAATGGTGAGGGAGGAAGAGAAGAGAATAAGAATGAGGAGAAATGGAAGAGAGAATAAAGAAGAGGAGGAAGAGGAGAGAACAAAGAAATGGAGAGAATAAAGAAGAGGGAAGGAAGATGAGGAAGAAGAGAGACTATGGGAGCGGAGGAAAGGAAGGAAGGAAAGATACGAGAATAAGGGAGAGCATGAAGGGAAAGGGAGGAAGAGGGAGTAAAAAAATGGAAAGAGAGGGATCCTGGGGACAGAAGAAGGAAGGGTAGGAAAGAAAGAGGAAACAGAGAAGAAAGAAGGAAGGGAGAAGAGGAAGGCAGGGGGGCGGTGAAAAAACTAGGGAGAGGAAGGAGGGAAGATATAAAAGTTGAAGGAAGAGGGGGAATGGAAAAGGGGGAAAGCGAGGGGAGAGGGGTGATGGGAGGGGGAAGGGATGGAAGACGAAAAGGGAGGGGGGGAAGAGAAGAGGAAGAAGAGAATGGATGGGTGGTGAAGAAGGGTGGGAGGAGGGATGGGAAGGCAGGAAGAGGAGTGACAAAGGAAAGAGGAAGTTTAGGTGGAAGGAAAGAAAAAGAGTAATGGAAAAGAGAAGTGGAAGAGAAGGAAGGAATTTGAGAGGGGGTGGAGGAGGGGTGAAAGCTGGGAGAGGAGAATGGAAGAAGGCAGGGAGAGAGAGAGAGAAAAGTGAGGTTGAGGGGAGAGTAGAGAGGGAGAGAGATAAGAAGTAGATGGAGGAGGAAATGATGATAATGGGGAGAGATAGAGAGTGGTGGGGGGGAGGGAGGGAGCAAGAAATCTCAGTCTTAGAGAGAGTGGGGGTAGGGGGTGCTACTAGGAATAAGAACTGTGTGTGTGTATTTGTGTGTTTTAATCATGGCGTTTAAATCATACATATACATACAAGTAGATAGATTTAGGTATAATGTTGCATAACCCGGAATTAGTCAGATTTAGTGAAAGGGGTGTGGCACTAAGGAAGACATTTGGGCATCAGGGGAAACGCTGTTATGCTTATGCCCAGAACTGGACGCATTAAAAGTAATAAAAATAAATTAAGATAAAAGAAACGGTCAGAACTAGGAGTCTCATTTACTGTACCTGACATTTAGTATTACCTGTGTAGAACTAGTTGCACCAAGGAGCCTGTGAAAAAAAACTAAAACATAGGATTTTGGTGTTTGAGAGATCTAGGTGTCCCTGGCATATGTGATTACTTGCCACATACCAGTGAAGGCCAAGTACTATGACAGTCCATGTGTGAGGCACTTCTTGAAAGTAATTTCTTTTTAGTAATAAAATATAATTATCTTATCCACATGATTAGCAGCGTATCGTGACAGTATGTTTAAATCACCATGGTTTGGTGTGAATATCATACCCATTATGGCAGTTGCCGACCATCGTAATTGTCATTAACAGGAACAACAGTCGCGTCCTATTTGTTTACCTTTGGTTCTCTGACTTCACTTCTTGATGACATTAGTTGCCCTGGTTATGATGTGAGGGGGCCTGTTGGCTTTTAGTGAGTTAATCTTGAACCATCAAGGAAAACAATACCTTTTGACTCAGTGCTGAGGTAATCAGCAGATTCACAACCTTCAACTCACCTGTCCACCATCCAGCTGAACTAGGAACAAAAAGTAGAATAAGTTTTTAGAAACTACGCTGAAATGGGACGAGAATAAATCATCCCTTTACAATATACTTAGGCAAAACAAGTATTACTGACTTCTCCGGAAGGTGAAAGACGCTTACACTGCAGATTTTAAAACCTGCGGCACAGAAAGCTGATATGCTATGCTACTCTTGAAACTTGTTCAGAAACTTCTGACAGAAAAATAGTGAGATTCGTTACTGCTTGCCTGTCTGATATATGTTAACCTGTAATCACTGTGGGGATTAAATTTGTTAGATATAGTTTCGTCACACAAAGCTGCTGCCGAGACTAATTTTGACATAACTTCAGCTAAAACTAACCTTGTCATTTTTCCATTCTTACATCTCGGATTTTCCCCAGCTTACTTCAGCGTGTACTAATTGGCTTTCTGTAGTGTTCAATTTTCAGTAAGTAGGCTCTACAGTTTGGCTATTTAAAAATCATACTGTAAAATTTAACATTCCCTGCTATTTTCCCTTCGTCTTGCTAACCCCTGCATTTTCTCCCCCCAGGTATGTGGATCGAAGCCAAAGCCAGAGACGGTGTTCGAACAGGTAGAGAATATTCCTAATGAGGTGTTCGCGCCTTTTTGGTCCATTGTGTGTATATTCATTTTTTACATGATCTTATGGTATAGATGAAGAGGAGTTGTAAAAGGGAGGGAGGAGGAAGAGAGGCACAAGAAGAAATGATGAGAGGAGATTAAGAAGCAAAGGTGAAGGAGGAAGGGGAAGAAAGAGAGAAAAAAAAGAAGAGGAAGGGAAGAAAGAAAATAGGAGGAAAAGGTGAAAGAGGTAAAGGAGGAGTATGAAGAAAAAGTGAGAAAGAAGGAAGGAAACGTTAGGGAAGGAGGGAGACAGGAAGAAAAGATAGAGGAAAAGAGGGAGATGATGATGGAGAGAAATGAAGATGTGTGGAGGTGAAGTGAATGTGGACAAGGAAAATAGAGAGAGAGAGAGAGTCAAAAAGGGAGAGTAAAGGGAGAGGAATGGCGAGAGAGAGAGAGATCGCAGCCTGAGCCTAATAATACATTTAAAAATAGTTACGAATATACAAAGGAGAGAAGAGAGTAATGACAGGATAACAAGGAGGGGAGGGGATAGAGTGAGAGAGAGAGAGATCCAGAAAGTAAAGCACAAGATGAATGGCAAGTGAAGGACAGACTAAGAGAGAGAGAAGGGGGTGGAGGGGAGGAAGGGAGAGAAAGGAGCTAGTAGGAAAAAAACAGCAAAATCTAAAGAGGAGATACAATAGAGGAGTGTGTGAGAAGAGCTAGTAGGCAGATCGAGAGAGAGAGAGATGAGCTAGAAGGAAAATAATGAACGTGCTAAGCGAGAGAGACGGAGGAAGCAGGAAGAATCGACAGAAGCGAGAGAGAGGAGGCAGACTCAAACAGAAAGAAGAGTAACTAGTAGGGAGAATCAACAGGAGAAGCTGTAGGGAGGCAAGAAACTGACTATAAGAGAGAGGGAAGAAGAGGAGCTGGTAGAAAAAAAAAAAATAATGAATGGAGGCACGAGAGAGAAGTAAACCAAGAAAGATGGAGAGAAACTGGGAGGAATAATCAAGAGAAGAGAGAAGCTAATAGGGAAAATCGGGAGAGAGAGGCTGTGTGTGTGTGTAGCAGTGTCCAGAAGTATTGACCGGGAGGAACTATTTATCCAGCGGCCACCAGGCATATCAGCGTTAATGAAGCGGCTCGCCCAATCCCAGCTCATCTTACTACCCTCCACGCCGCCTCACCCAATCACAGGCCGCGGGTCATCACGCCTTGGCCCCGAGAACCTATATTCGAGTCTAAAACCAAAATTCATGTGTTCTCTTTCGGAGTTTAGCCATATTTTTAAACTTATGAGCCAATTATAGTTCTCATTAGTCTCCCCCCTCATGTTGTCTCAGTTAACCACAGACCACGATTCATCAGGCGTAGGGAAGAAGCTTTATTTGAATTTACCCTTAAAGATGTAATTAGTTTTCCATAGTTTTAGCAAGTTAACAGTCGGTTTCAGCACCCTCTCCCCCTCCTTCGTGTTCCCAGCCAATCACAGGCCGCATTAAGTACATGAGGATTGGGGTGGGGGGGTCGTAGGCTATGTTTAAGTTTATCCTTAAAATTTTGCTGCATTTGGTTTTTATTTTTCATATTTTTACCCTATTTACCAATCATACCTTACTAACGCCTACGCCACCACAACCAGTGACAGGCCTCTGCTCCTCAGACTTCAGGCCGAAAGAGGCAGCGTTTGAGTCCAACCTGAAAATTTCGTTGGAGTATAGTGTTATGAATTATATTTTTACCATATTAGCCGATCATAGCTTATCTAACAATCTCCACCCTCTCCACCCAGCCGTGGCCAATCATAAGCTTCGGTTTATCATGTGTGGGCGGGAAGAGGCTGTATTTGAGTTTAACCTTAAATTTTCGCTGCAGTTGGTGTTATTTGTGATATTTTTAGGATATTAACCAATCAGTTTATCTTACTCCCCCCTCCCCCACGCCCCACGCAGCCGCAACCAATCACAGGCCTGTTTATCATACATATGTAGGCGGGAAGACGCTGCATTCGAATTTGAGCTTAAAATTTCGTTGTTTTTGCTACGTTTACCATATTTTCTCATACCAGCCAGTCATATCTCGGCTTGCTGCCTTTTCACGCCGTCTTAGCCAGTCAAAAGCCGTGGTTTATTTGGTATATAGGCGAGGAGAAGCTGTATCCAAGTTTACGCTTAAATTTCCCGTTGAATTAATGTTAAATCTTGGTGCCACTCAAATTAATGTTAAACTTTCGTCCCGCTTCCCTGCTGTGGCCAGTCCCAGCTCATCGTACTAACCCAACACGCCGTCTGAGCCAATCACAACCCGGGATTCATCAGACGTAGGCGGATAGCAGGTTCACTGGAGTTCAAGCCAAGTTTCCAAGCCGTCGTTTGTGTGCTTTTGATGGTAGAGATACCATTTTTTTTTCTCCTAGGCCTAACTAGTAATAACTATTAATACTGCGTCGTACGACAGGTTGCATTCTGAGTGGCTATGGAGATTTCATAGCATCTCTTTCTAAGCAATTCTATTTGCACATTATACATCAATGTTCTCGTATGTTATACAAATTATGTCTATATAAAACTATATAAGGTATAATGTGCATAATGTATTGCCATGAAAAGGTGATATGAATTCTCCTATGCATTACAGAATACGGCCCTACTGTATCTGCTGGCACTTTACCCAGCTACTGTTTAATACCTTCAACACAAGGACATTTTTTTTTTTATCTTATCGCCTGACGATTTTATTAAGCTTAGGAGAGCACCCTAGACAGTGAAAGGGTTAAGGAAGGCTTTATCCAGGTAACCCCTCCACTTGGTAGTGTTTTATGTGAGTTAAATAAATGGCTGCGAGAATATGTTTTTAAAAGGCGCCCAGGGTGAAGGGGTGAACCTCTTGAATCATGTAATATATTTTATTAGTTTATTTTTGATACCCCCACATGATTTCCTTCAATTTAGAAAAGAATTTTCGATTTGCCGGGTTTAAATGCAGTATATAATTATTAACCCCATCATTTCGATATATTCTTTCTTAGTTCAGTCAGATCGGCTGGTGGTAGGAAGAGCGAAAGGAAAAAAAATCGCCATCGCATTAAAGACTGATTTCTTTTTATCTGTACATTGCAATTATTTTTAAAGTTTTTGTTGTAGTCCCTTCGGCCCGAGGCCACATTTCTGGTTTAGTCATGGTACTTCCAGACGGCTTTATTCGGCTTAGCTAATACGTCTACTTCAGTTTGAGGTTAATGGAAGAAATACTAAACTCCTTTAGTTTCAAGTGTCCCCGAAAATGGATGGAAGTGTGTGGATGTAGCAGGCATACATTGTAGGCCTAATAAAATAGCTTGTCTCTGGCCGCACCCCCTAGGGATCAACTTCCTTTCCAGCTGCTGTCCCCCTTGAACCTATTTTCCCCCATGGACTTGTTCCCTCCATGGACCTGTCATGTATTTTATCCCCATGGGGAGAGACATGCTCCCCACATGGACCTATTTTCTTGCTATGAAGAGACCTTTTACCTCCGTGGACCTACCGTATGTTTACCAATTTGACCCATATCCTACTGCATTCTTACTTGTTGGACCTGTTGGACCTATTATACCTATTTTTCCCCATGAACTTATTCCCCATGGACTTAATCAATTGGACCTATTTCCACCACTGGTCCTGTTTTACAAGGCATATACTGGTTTTTCCTTCATGGGTTTATTTTTCTCCCACATGGGCTACCTTATTCCCCATGGCCCTATTTTACTCAAGAAGGGGCTAGCTGTTCCTTCAAATATTTTCCCCCTGTGAGGAGGATGTGTATATTCCCCTGATGGACCTATTTCCTCTCCGTGGGATGACATACTTCTTCCCTTCATGGACCTATCTTGCCTATGGACCTAATCCCTTGTAGATCTATTCTCTCCTTGGGCTTATACCCCATTGGACCTTTCCCCCCCACCTACCTAGCAGTGTGTGGCTCAGCAGCAGCAGGATGACTCCGCAAGTTCACACACACACACACACACACACACACACACACACACACACACACACACACACACACAGGAAGAGAGAGAGAGAGAGAGAGAGAGAGAGAGAGAGAGAGAGAGAGAGAGAGAAGGGGAGATTACACAGATTCAGTAGGAAAGATGGGGAATAGGAGAAAAAAGACAGCAGACGGAACCAATTTCAGCTCATTAAGAGAAATTAACAATTGGACATGGAAGTAGCAAAGGAAATAAAAGTTAATGAGTGTTAGAGGTAATTCAGGGAAGGAATTGTAAGAACTAAAATATCATTAGGAGAAATAAGAGAAAATACAGCCTAGTTAGAGATACATGATATGGAAAAATACCCAAGTAGAGAAAAGGGCAATAGGAGAAGATGGTACTACTAGGAGATAATAGGAGGTGCTAGTAGGAGACAAGATATGACTAGTAAGAGAAACTAATGTACGGGAGAGATCACTAGTAAGAGAAAATAGGTGATATGGAAGGGTAAGAGGAGACAGGAGATAGAGAAATTAATAGTAAGAGAAATCAGGAGAGGAGAGGTAGTAAGAGAAATAGGCCTATGAGGTGATTAGCAGGGATGGTAACAGTCTTAACAGCCTCTGTTTATCGATCACTCTCTCTCTCTCTCTCTCTCTCTCTCTCTCTCTCTCTCTCTCTCTCTCTTTCTCTCTCTCATGCGGGTGTGATTCATGGGGCAGACGCGCCCTACTCTGAATATTTAATTATCAATATTCTTATGGAGAGAGAGAGGAGGGAGCATCGATACACAGACCATACAGACCTAACGCTTATTTTAAATTCCATACATTAAGAATAGGAGAGTGACAAACTAACAAACATACACCATAATGAAGACAGAAATGGCAGTGAGACCGTTGGAGAGAGAGAGCGAGACGACGGAGGAGACCTTGCCGGAGGGAGGGAGGAAGGGAAGAGAGCATGAAGAGAAAAGTAGGGGAATTGTGGGAGGGAGAAAAGAGTGGAAAAGAATAGAGGGGATGTTCGTTAATTTCTTGCTTGTAGTGGGTGTAGTGTAGCAGTAGCCTCAAGAACACTAGTAGCCCCGGGAAGCCTTAGTAGTAGCAGCCTTAAACAGCAGTAACTCCGGGTAGCTGAAGCAGATAGCAGTAACCTTGGATAGCAGAAGTAACAGCCCCGAAGAGCAGACGCAAGCAGTAGCAAGTAGGAAAAAGTAGAGTCTCCAAAGTAGCCCCTAGGTAGCAGAAGCAAGCCTCCTCCCTACCGTGCGAGTAGCCCTGAGTGGTAGCAGTAGGGGAGTGAGGCAGCATGGGTAGCCCCGGGTAGGTAGCAGCGGCAGGTAGCACACGGTAGCGGTAGCCAAATCGTTTACCGCCTGGTTGATTATTCCAAACTGCTACTGTTTATTTTTTGTTACTTTCTGCGTTTTTTCTACCTCGCTACTGTCCCGATGATCCCAGGCTAATGCTGCTGAGACTACTGCTGTTTCTACTCTACTACTACTACTACTTTTACTACTAGTTCCTGCAATTCATTTTGTTGATATTGTTACCATTACTATCATGGCTGCTCTTTTTTTAGTGACTTACTGCCGTTCTTTTTGTTACTACTACTGCACTACTACTACTACTACTGCTACTATTATACTACTTCGACTACTTCTACTACTGCAACCAATATTACGACTACTATTACTGCGACAAGTGCACCATCACTACCACAACTGCCTTAATAATGATAATAATAATAATAATAATAATAATAATAATAATGAAAAAATTAATACCACCACTACCACCACAGTTACTGATGCTGTTACCTTAATAGCTATTGTTTTACCTCCCCCCTCTCTCTCTCTCTCTCTCTCTCTCTCTCTCTCTCTCTCTCTCTCTCCTGTTGAGGGTAATGACGAAGGTGTTGGGTCCAAGGAGTGCTAGGGATGTTGGCTATGCTGGGTGCTGGGGTGCTGAGAGTGCTAAGTATGCTGGGTTTATAGAGTGCTAGGTGTTATGTTGGGTGCTGAGAGTGCTAGGTGCTGGGTATGCTGGTGCTGAGAGTGCTAGGTGCTGAGTATGCTGTGTCCTGAGTGCTAAGTATGCTGGGTTTTTAGAAAGCTAAGTGCTGGGTGCTAAGAGGGTTAGATGCCTGTACTAAGAATGTTGGGGATGCTGTGTCCTGAGTGCTGGATGCTGGGTTTGTTGAGTGCTTAGAGTGGCACGTATTGGGTATGCTGGACCTTTTTAGTGCTGGATAGTCTGGATTTTTGGAGTGCTGGGTGCTAGGTGGTGTGTGGCGGGTGTGGTAGGTTAGGCCGGTGTGAGACTGGGTGTGCTAGGCATGACGGTGCTAGGTGCTGAGTGTGCTGGGGTAGGCTAGCATGGAGCTGGATATGCTAGACTCTGGGATGCTGATGATGCTAGGTGCTGGGTATGATGGTGCTAGGTGGTGAGCGGTGGGTGTGCTAGGGTAGGCTGGCGTGGGGCGGTAATACCAGTCATCACCCGCCCTACATCACACACACCTGCCCATTTGACCGCTACCTAGCCTAGCCTAGCCTCAAGATGCTCCTCCGTCTCTCTCTCTCTCTCTCTCTCTCTCTCTCTCTCCTGTTACCCTTCGTCCCAGTTTTGTCATAAGCCTTTTCTTCCAGTCGATTTACCTTTTTCCCCCTTCCCTTTGCTTTCATTCTTCCTGTTCTTCTGTCCTCCCTGTTCAAGCTACCTTTTTTTTTCTTCTTCCTTTGTACTTTTTTCATCTGATTGTCACTTATTTCCTCTGTTTTATTTTCCTCCATAATATACTTCCGGTGCTGCTGTTCTTGATTTTATTTTCATAAATATCGTACCATTTCGTATTTGTGGTGGTTCTTTTATTTTAAACCTTTTGCTTTCCTGTTTGCTATTATCCCTTCCTCTTTACTGGTAACTGGTATCAGAATGTTCAGTTTCTGTTTTTGAATATATTTATGGGTCTGGTTACTATGTCAAGTAGCAAGGAATACTGTGCATCCTTTATTGTTCCTGTTATCATTAAATTGCATTGTGCACCACAATACTTGATAATTGACGAAAGAATATGACCATTGATTTTGGCGGCAACATTGGGTTCTCATTTTATTTCCTATTATCTCTTTTGCAACGCAGCCCACAGCCTTTCCCAAGTCTAGTGAGTGACCTGTAATTTCCTTTTAAATACAAAGCCACCCCCGTCCCCCGAGATAAGGGGATAACTAAGGCAGAGCGATAAATAAGGAATAATATGGAGGCGGGGCTGGTGAGTCTGCATGGCCCCAGCAGATGGCAGCACCGAGCGGGCGGGAGGGACGGTGGTCTGTCCTGAGTGTTGGCCCATGGCCGCATCCTTTTTTCGGCGTTTTCATCACATATTCGTTATTTTCTTGGAGGTTTTTATATTTTTGCTAATATTTTGTGTTTTAAAGTCGTATATTAGAGAAGACCGTAATTTATGGGAGTGTCTGTATGTCGTTTCTTATATATTTCCTTGTATACTTTTCGTGTTTCTCACTAACGCCGCTCTTTAATTATTGTTCGGTCCGTTTTTGTCTCGTCTAGTTCTATCAGTTCTCGGTTAATTCCTGTCTCTGATATTCTGCTCTGTTTCTACACATTTCACGATATTATAGTAGGTTATTTTAATTCTGCATCTGTTCTGTTGTTCTTGCGTTTCATGGTGTTTCTTTGTATAGCACTCGTTATTAATTTTCCCTGCTGTCTTGTTTTGTATGTCTGTAATTTGGACTTTGTTTTATCCCCTTATTATTTTTGCCCATTATTATTATTTATCTTGACCAGTCTCACTCTGTGTAATATTATTTTGACTTATTGCTACTACATGAATGCTGGTATTCTCTGTATTTATGTCGTTTTGAGTCCATCTGTCCAGCTTTTACTATTTCCTAGTGGCATTAATTAACTTTTTCTTTTCTCATAATAACGCATAGACCAACACACCCCCTGTTTTCCACTAATTATATATAAAAAAAAATATTTCTAAACGATTATCTTTGAAATGCCCTCCTTTTTATAATAAGCGTTCAATCCGGCCCTGTAAAAATTGGTTAGTTTGTATGGGTGGACGGGAGGGGTAGACCGCCGAACCTCACCTACTCTCATCTTGTTCCGCTTGTCATCTGCCTTAATGACTTTTGTGCAGTCGATAGGCATAAATATATATTAATTACAGATATGTGTGGTTGGAAAAATGTAAATAAATAATTTGGGGCATATTATTAAAACCTGTTCCCTATAATACTCGTTTATTTTTATTTATCTCCCTTTCCTACTTTGTTTTCTCGTTTTCTCTTTGTTTCTTCATTTCTTCTCATTCTCCCACTTCTCTCTCATGTTTCCTGTTATTTTTAATTTTCCCTTTTCCTCCTGCACCTCCTAAGCATCCTTCCACCCCCTGCTCCCCCCTCTCCATCTCCTCCTCCTTCCCCTTTACTTTTCTCCTTCCTTTCTCTTTTCCCCTACCCTCTCCCTTTTCCTACCAACCTCTCCTACACCAGCCAAACCTCCCACACTTATCTCCTGTTCCTCCCAACCTCTCCTCCTCCTCCTCTTCACCCTCCCTTTCATTTTCCTCCCACCCCCACATCTCTTCTCCTCCTCCTCCCACCCCCACATCCCTCCTCCTCCTCCTCTTCCTCGCCCTGACATTACCTTTGTTTCCGATATCGATTCTTCCCTGGATGCCGAAGGGACCGACGAAATTATTCCCTCTTTCCTGAACTGTTACATTTGTTGACGCTGTTATTCGGCATTATTAATTTTTCCCCTTTATTAGTTATTCTTTATTAGTTATTCCTGTCGCCTCAAATTATTCTATATTTTGTTATTTTTTATTCTGTCGGTAATTATTCTTTGTTTTCTGGATTTATTTCGTTTTATTATTGCCATTATCTTCTGGGTTGTTTCCTTTATTGGTTATTCTTCGTTCCCTCAATTATTGCATCCTTTATTAGTTGTACCCTTTTATTTTTTTCAATATTCGTTCTTATATTCGTTTTTAGTTCTTAATTCGTTTATTAATACGCTTTTCTGAATTATTCAATTTTTCGGTAATTATTCCCGTGTTTCCTTATTTATTCATCCTTTATTAATTATTCCTCTTAATTATTTCACCCTTATTAATTATTCCTTTATTAATTATTCCTTTATTAAATATTTCACTATTATTATTCCTCCTTTAATTACTCTCCTTTTCTTGCATTATTTCTTGTTTAATTATTCTATCTTTAATTATTACTCCGGTTATTAATTATTCATGCTTTCATTATTACTCTTCCTTAATTATAGCTTCTTACTTATTCTTATTAATGTTATTTTCCTTTTATTTATTATTCCTGCTTTCATTAATTATTCCTCTTTCATCAGTTATTCTTTGCTTGAATTTACTTTTATTTTTCTTTATTTCCTGACCCTTCTTTAATTATTCAAAGCATTTATTATTGCATTTGTTAATTATTTGTTACACTTATTCCTGTTCTTGCCTGAGTTATTTATTCACCCTGTCTTCTGATTATTTTTCTAATGGCCTTTAATTATACACTTATAAATTAGCTCTTATATTTCCCTAATTATTTTTTATCGTAATTACATCTTTACGTAATCACCCTCTCATTAACACCTTATCTCCTATGACATGAAAAAAAAAATCACTTTGAATTACCTGTTGTGCAATATAAGAGTTGCCCCGATCGTGAGAGGGTTAATGATACTGGTATTATCACTCAGGATCCTACGACAGTTGAATAAAATCGTTTGGCGTTATTATTGTAAATCTTTCTGTTTCCCGATTTTTTTTTTTCTATTTGAGAAGGAAGATTAACGTGTATAAGTACATGAGGGAAGGGGGCTTAGAGTGGCGGAAAGAGGTAGGGATGGATGGTGATGGAGTAGTGTGGATGCGTTTCGTCACGGCAGATTGGGTGAACTCAGGGATTAGGCGTCTGGAGAGAGAGACGGCCCCTTTGACATCCATGCTCTGACAATGTTCATAGACTCAAACCAAAGGAAGAAATCAAGCAGGTATATATGGCGAGGGAGATATTGGGCCCTCAGGATGTCAGCTCTATAAATGCGGTGGAAGTACTGGATCACGAAACAGATATACTACATTTTATATTAAAAAAGATACATTTAAAAACACCAGTATTACAGGGGAAACAAGTGGCGAGAATAAATGACGATCGACATGTAAACAGGAGAAATTGGAGGGAACAAATGACGATCGACACGCAGAGCGGCAAAAATTTTATCTACATGTGAACAGCAAAACTCGATGACAAAAAAACACCTATCAAAACACAGCCACCGTAAAAACTCGCCCTCCAAAACAAGTGAGCATCGAGTGAGCGGCGTACGGCACTTGATCCTACAAACGAGCCCGTAAAAGCCTTCCAATTGATAGAAATGGCGCCAACTCCCTCTGTCATACGGGCGCATATTAGCTCTTTATGGAGGAGGAACGAAAATGTGAAGAATATTGTGTGTGTACGTGTCTGTGTGTGTTTTGAGGGGGGGGGGAGACTTCTTTGTGATTTTCCTTTGCAGCGGGGCGTAAAAATATGATTGGTTTGATGTTTTTTGGTGGCGATTCTGTTTGGTTTTTTGAAATACTTTTTTAATCTTGTGTTTTGAAATGGGTAATTGGGTTTATTTGCGACCAGGGGGAAACAGGATCTTGCGAGGAGGGATGAGGAATTCGAGTGTATGAGGGAGGGTGTGTGTCATAGGAGGAGGGGGTCGTTGCTGAGTAGGGAGGGAAAGATGACTAAGAAGTATACTACGCTGTAATGAAAGAGGGGGAGTGTGGGCTGTCGTGGAAGGAGGGGGGTCCTTGACGAGTAGAGACGGAAATTCCAGGGAAGTCATTTCGTAGGGGCTACCGCTCACTAGATGCAGGATCAGACAGTAGATGAGAGAGAGAGAGGAAAAAATCGTAGAGGTCTGAGCATCCGGAAGATGAGAGGTGTATATGGAACAAAGTTAATGGCATGAAGTGGTTTGTGGAGGGATGATTTGCTGGCTAAAATTGAAGCGACTAGGGTAAACCGTAAGCCAGCGGGGTCTTGTGCAAGGTTTATGGCAGTTAGGTGTACTGTACATCATTACATACAGCTGGTAAGAGACTGAATGTGGGTGTAAGAAAACGGAATATGAATAATGATAAAGGACGTATTTGTAGTTTTAAGAAGCAAAATAATTATCATCCTAACCCTATTTCAAAGCAGTATAGATGGTGAATTTAGGATGCAGAAGCAATAGAGGGGAAAAAAGCAGAAAGTAATGACCCATGCCTACATTCACTTAACATTAATCCTTCGAAGTTTACCCCACAATAGATACGAAAACTGTTCTCTCTCCTCTAAGATGGCCAGAAATTCCCGTCCCTCCAAATTAAATGATGAGTTTTAACAAGAGATTAACGCTAGAATATGGTGCTAGTCACGAAAAAGTGCTGTGGAAAGGATGTAGAGCCGAAATGTCGTCTTCTGCCATTGAGTTCATAGGAAAAAGTTGCAAATGAACGAAAGTGGACGAACTAACACACACACACACACACACACACACACACACACACACACACACACACACACACACACACACACACACATTACGGTCTCCTCTCTGGGGTTCATAGTCTTCTTTATTTACATCAATATTTCCCTTAACTTCTTCAGTCTGCTTACGTGTTTTATTAGTTTATTCGTGCTAACATTTAGGCTTTATTTTCCACGTAGTAAAGACAGCACGGGGGGAGTTAGACATAGATATAGCCTTCAATAACCCTTTCAGTACAAGATGTTTCTCTAAGTTGAACAGAATGGACGTCAAATAACAAGACTAAAGCCACAGAGGATGCCACCAGATTCCTATGATCTCCCGCTTCCCCTTCACTAACATTGCCTGCTCTGCTATCGTGACAGTGGTAGTTATCTCACTCTCCCTTACCAGCACTCACTGAACCCTTTACCAGCCCTTTTACGATACCTCAACAGATTTCCTTACCATAGTTCCGGTGACGATACCCCCACATTACGATATCGCTACACTTTTCCCTACGGGCCTGTTACGAGCGTACGCACGATCTCATTTCAGGCGTACCTGTAGTTATGGTGCCTCTACTCATCAGTCCCTTCAGTGCGATATGTTACTGTAATTTACTTTGTTCTCTATCTCAAGACGATTGTGTACCTTGAGAAAGATCTGTTGCACTGAAGGGGGTGCTAAAGAATGAATCCAACCCATCCAGTTCGGTAGGTCTCTCCAAAGCTGAATAAAATGGTCTGAAGCTAGCCAGAACATAATGAAAAAAATCTTGATCATGAAGGGGTTAACATTCCTCCCCTACGCTGCCCCCCTTCCCCCCCTCCGTAACAATATGCCTGATCTCTTACGGGGACAATAGCAGTCATCTCCACCCTCCCATTAACTCTCGTTTTACACACCACAGGGGGCGGTGACGGAGGGGGTGGGGGGTGGAAAAAAAAATCGTGAAAAGGGTTGGCGGGAGTGGTGGTGGTGAGAGGTTGCCAGGGGTGTGATGAGTCTCGCACGCGCGGTTGAGGTACGATAGTTTGGGAGATACGATACACAGGAGTTACAGTAATTAGAAGGTATGATTTATGCTGGTTTGGGAGGTATCATAATGGGGAGACACAATATATAGTTTGAGATGGACGATAGCGGTTAGAAAGTATGCGATAGTTTGGGAGGTACGATAATTTGGGAGGTACGATAGTTCGGGAGGTACGATGGTTTGAGAGGTACGGTAATTGAGGTATGATAGTTTGGGAGTGTATGGTTGATGGAATGTACGATAGTTTGAAAGATACGATAATCTGGGAGGTCCGACAGATGGTAGGTGGGATAGTTCGATGGTACGTGAGATAGTCCAATAGTTAGCTGTGTTAGAAGATGTGTAAGTTATTGTAGGAGGTGCGATAGCTGGTTCTTTGTATCTGTGTGTGTGTGTGTCTGTGTTAGAGAGAGAGAGAGAGAGAGAGAGAGAGAGATTAAAAAACGCAGGAGGGAAGAATGTGACACGCCCGCGCGCTCACACACACACACACACACACACACACACACACACACACACACACACACACACACATACAGTAATAATAATAATAATAATAATAATACAAACAGCACTCAGTACATCATCCTTGCCCTTTTCAGTCTGAAGGCCGAATCATTGATCTTGCTCTGCGACCTTAACGTTGGACCAACTGTTTGTAAAATGGCATTACATCTTCCATGCCCAACCCTCAACCCTTCCACGAAAACCGGCCCAGATCGGATCAAATCTGAGTAAACCATGCCCTATGACCTTGACCTTTGACGTGTTAGTTTCAGAACCCAATTTGCCTTCTTAACAGGCCCTAAATCCCTCCTCCGTGTTTTTATTTATTTATATAGTTATTTATTTTTGGTTACAGGCAATTAAATAATGTGTCACTTATAGGGCCGAGCTTTTCTCTCTGTCCTGCAACCTGACACCTGACCAATTAATCTCAAAATAGAATTACTCTCGAAATAAAATTACTTCGTCTTTGCCTGACCATGAGCCCTTTCTCTGAGTTTGATAGGTATCGATTTAAAGCTGCTTGAATCTATCTTACCCTTTGCACTTGATCTTTGATATATTGTCCTTATTTTAGGTCAGTCCCTCTGTTGACCCTCAGTCCTTAAGTCCACATCGGACCGAGACTCCGGGTATAAAGTCCAAACTCTAATAGACAAACAGGCATACAAAGATACACGCCGAGCATTACAATACATCCCATCACGCTATTGCTTACGAGAGAGAGAGAGAGAGAGAGAGAGAGAGAGAGAGAGAGAGAGAGAGAGAGAGACGGGAAAGGGGTGATGCGAGTGAGGCGGGGAGGGAAGGGAGGGAGGTAGAAGGGTGGTGGTGACGGAAGCTGACACCATCCCACAAACATTTTTTTCTTTACAGGGATCACAATTGGTGGCTGTGTTAACCCGACGGCCTGTGAAATTACAAACCAAATAATGACGCTATCACCACCACCACCACTAGGCCTATGGGAGGGAGGGGAGAGGAGGGGGGGAGGCCTACTGGGTGGCTGAGGGGGTAGGGGAGATAATTAAGTGTATGGGGTGTTTACTGGCTGTCTGGGTTTTAGGGCTGTGTTGTAATGAACTTATGGGGCTCGGTAACGCCTCTTGTTTGGCGATTTATTTGTGATTATTACCTTTAAGAAATTATATTTGCTGCTCAGGGATTTTTTTTTTTTTAAGGGATGGTAGACTACTTGGCGTACCTTCCTTCGCTTACCGGCTCATAGTCATAAAAGATCATAAATTCAAACATAAATGGAGCACTTTCTCCTTTAACTTATGATTAAATGTTGTTGACATTGCCAAGAATTCAGAATGATCTCCACATAGCATACCTCTGTGCCAATTGTCATGATGATTAACGAATATATAAACACACAGGATCCCATAATTTGTGTAGTTTGACCATTGGCCACATTAAAAGGAAAAAAAAAAGTGTCTGGGGGCCCAAGGAACAACTGTACCAAGCTTGAAATGAACTGGTGAAGAGATGAAAGAATGGCACCAAACTAAAAAAAAGTGTTTGGAAGTAAGAAAGTGGGTGAAGACAGAAGATTAGCAAACACAATACGTCCTTCTAGAAATACCTCCAAAGGGGACGAATAATAGCCTAAATGTTAAGCAGATTAGTGTAACATCAACATTGTTTCCCTAGATAAGTTAAAAGACACTAATATCATGCGCAGAAATACACAGGTAAAGGAAGAGGTGGTGCGGAGTCAACCAAGCCCACTACCCCAGGCCCTCAGGGTGGCCAGGTGGATGGGGTGAACCGCAGATCAACCTTCTTGTTTTTTGCCGCTATAGGGATTTACCGCCAGGACCACTGATTTTTATGGATACTGACTGACTCACTGAATAACCCACCATCCCACTGCCATTAACCCCTTCAGTCCGGTGAGGAATAGTGTCATTTGTTCTTGCTATCTCCAGAAGGTTTTAGTCAGACTGTTCGTACTGGAGAAACGATTCCACAAAACTGAACAAAATCGTCTGAGGGTATCGTTTTATTATTATTATTATTATTATTATTATTATTATTATTATTATTGAACATCGGTAACCCGCCTGAAAATGAAAGAGTTATCGAGGGCTATTTTTAACCTTATCAGTTCGAAAACTCTATCCTGAGGTGAATATATATTTGTTTGTAAGAAGGAGGAATGAAGTGAAAAAGTACGTCATCAGGCTGAAGGGGTTAACTGAGTGACGGACTGAATTACCACTGATCTGATGGACTAAAATGCTTCCAATCTCTCTCTCTCTCTCTCTCTCTCTCTCTCTCTCACACACACACACACACACACACACACACACACACACACACACACACACACACACACACACACACACACACACACACACACACACACACACACACACACACATTGCACCTCTTCCTTTGTGAGATATGGCTTTGTGATATCCGCTTGCTTGTTCTTAATGTCGGCTTACTTATGTCATTATTAAATAGAACACACAAAATATGCAGAATAGTATATATGAGAAGTAGACGGAATAAATCGCTAAGGAGGATATGTTAAACGTCCTCCCTGCATCTTAAGAATATGGCCGTAAGTCTTAATATCCACGACAGACTTCTCAAACCTCAAAGATTCACCAAGTAGCCTTATTTCAGACATCTTAACCTTTACATTATAACTCAGACTTACTTTCACGTCTCAGCATTTAACTAACCATCCTCAAGTCTCAAAATCCAACTCAAAAACATGTCTTATCCCAGAGCGAAGTCTAGTCTCAGCCTCTGCGGAAAGTCTGAATTTCTCACCGCTTCAGTTCATCTTATTAGACTTTCAACTGGAATTACTAGATAAAGCTGTAATTAACGCCTTTATTACCACAGGTCATTCCTAAACTTAATAAAATCGTCTGTTGGGAGCAAAAATGAAAAAGATCGTCGTGGTAGTGGAAGGCTGAAGTCTGAATTTAAAAGGAATACGAAGGCATGCGTGAGGGAGTGTGGATTTTCGTGTTGTTTTTAAGGGAATGAAAAACCTGGGTTGCACGAAATGAGGGGTGTAATCTGGAGAAGTAAACTGAGAGAGAGAGAGAGAGAGAGAGAGAGAGAGAGAGGGATGGTTAAATATATACCGTAGGAAAAGAGACGTAAGAGATGAAATTTGGAGAGAGAGAGAGAGAGAGAGAGAGAGAGAGAGAAAGATGGTAAAATGTATAGGAAAAGAGGCGTAAGGGGAATGACATTCGGAAAGAGAGAGAGAGAGAGAGAGAGAGAGAGAGAGATGGTAAAATGTATAGGAAAAGAGGCGTAAGGGGAATGACATTCGGAAAGAGAGAGAGAGAGAGAGAGAGAGAGAGAGAACCCCTTCAACCTCAGGACGTCTTTTTAAAACATTGTTCTTGCTAGTCAGACGATTTTATTCTGCTTTGCAAGGGGCCTAGGAAAGCTACCCTCATCCCCTCGTGATCCCAATATTTCCCAGCATAATGAAATCGTCTAGGCATACAGTAATAAATAAACACTGACAGGGCTAATGGGAGACAGGAGGTGAGAGACAGCGAGGAAATAAGACAGGAGACAGCCCATTAGCCTTTGGAGATAGTGAGAGAAGGAGAGAGACATGAGTGTGTGTGATACGAGAGACAAATCATTCCTTGGTGTGGGAGAGTGTTATTATATTATTAGTGTTTCCTCTCTCTCTCTCTCTCTCTCTCTCTCATCTTTGACTTTTCTTCCCTTTATCTTTTCTCCCTTTATTCCTCTCCCCTCACTCTCCCCTCTCCTCCCTCCTCTTCCCCTCTCCTCCCTCCTCTTCCCCTCTCCTCCCTCGTCTTCCCCTCTTTTTTTTCCCCTCTTTGGCCGAAGTGTGAAGACTGACTTAAAATATTCCCTGGTAAAGTACTGTGCTGGATAATCCATGTGTGTGTGGGAATGAGGCAGCGTGTGTGTGTGTGTGTGTGAAAGAGAGAGAGAGAAAGAGAGTGTGAGGCGGTGTGTATGTGAGGGGGATGTACACATGCATTTGCGTTTCCAATAGCATCTGTGTGTGTGTGTGTGTGTGTGTGTGTGTGTGTGTGTGTGTGTGTGTGTGTATCATCGAGTATGTGATTTACTACTGAACACAACTTTCTTCTCAATTAAAGTGATACCCAGCCATAACCCATTCTCATATCACCATTTCTTCATTAGGAAGGAGTGTTTTGTAATGAGAGAGGTGTACGTGAAAGCTGGAAGGTTGTGATGTCTGTCTGTCTATCTGTCTATCTATCTATCTATCTATCTATCTCCGTCTATCTATCACCATAATTTCCACTTTGGGAGAAAGACATATTGTTAATCTATTAGGTAGGGTGTGACTGTATTTTCTTACTTGCTACTACCATACCCTTTTTACTCTTACGTGGCCTAAAATTGACATCTCTCCATCTTCACTGCTTACGTGTAGCAACAGATTAGTGCTAGAACATCATGCTAGTCACAAAGAAGTGCTATGGAGAAGGTGTAGAGCTGCAGTACTCTCTCTCTCTCGGACGAAAATCTGGCCCAAGTTAAGGTGAAAGACTATAGACATTATATTTATAGGAGAGTGCCATTGAAGAGATAAACCTATTCTATATTTAACCCTCCCAGTTCGAAATGTGTTATTGTAGGGAAGGATTTGATAGTGGCAGATGAAGTTATTGTGGTGTAGGATGATAGTGGATGGTCTGGGATGGTTGTGGTGTATGGGTGGATGGTCTGGGATGGTCTGTATGGTCTCCTTGTGGTCTGGTGGTCCTCGTGTGGCTATGAAACAAGAATAAGCAAAGAGAGAGAGAGAGGGGTGGGCGCACACTCGAATGTCTCTCTGCGTAAAGAGTATAAAACTTTTTCCATCACATTTCCTCTGCTGCCTCTCTCTCTCTCTCTCTCTCTCTGTCTGTCTGTCTGTCTGTCTGTCTGTCTCTGTCTCTCTCTCTCTCTCTCTCTCTCTGTCCCTGTCTGTCAATCACATTTTCTTTATAATTCTTTCTCCATTTCCACCCCATCCTCTTCCTCTTACCTCTCCCTCCCTCTCCTTTCTACCCTCACATTTTCCCTCGCTTCTTCCTCCCTCTTCTCCCCTCATTTCTCCCCTCCGTCTCCCCGCCCCCCCAGGAGTGGACAGTGGCCGTGGACAGATTGATTCCTTGTTGACAACTGCCTAAAACCTAGCACATCACTGCTCTCTCTCTCTCTCTCTCTCTCTCTCTCTCTCTCTCTCTCTCTCTCTCTCTCTCTCTCTCTCTCTCTCATGTAAACACTCTTCTCTCACTCTTACAGAAGGTAAATATGGGGAGATGAGAGGAAACTTAGTAAAACATCAAGAAGGAGGAAGAAAGCAGACTTAAGTTCCTCTAAGACAGTCAAATAGGATCTGGAAGGAACGTGGAGGCCAGATGTTTGATTCCAGGACTTCCAGAATAGATGTAATGGATTGTGGAAATAACTGATGAGAAGAAGAGTTTTTCCGGACCTTCCAGAAATGGTCTTGTGAGGTTTGGAGACGAGTCGCTTCAGGCCGTGGACCTTCCTCTTGTGGGTTTAGGAGGTTTCATGAGCGATTTAGTTTGCTTTTTGCACATCAGCGCCTTAAATAATAGGTTACATCTCTTTTACTTTAGTCTTCCTACCCTTAGATGATTAATGTCAGTTTCGAAGATATTTTTTTTTTATGTGTCCGACTCTGGGCATAGGCTTCACACCCTGTCTTCAACGCCCAGTAGTCCTCCCACATGCCTTACACCTCTACATGTCACCACTTCGGCGCTAACACTCACCGTCCATATTGGGTACATGCTAGGGCTGTCACATGCACGACTGGTGTATTGGTATCAGCGGAATTGG
>NC_136961.1:49746982-49834482 GCF_032717465.1 Coenobita brevimanus
TTGTGGAAGTGTGGGTCATAGGCCAAGAAAGAATTGATTGAATTTTGGGGTGGATCCGGATCCTGCAATGGCATTGGCGGAGGTATGCGCTCTCTGAATGCTTTCTAGTCTTTAATAATATATGCCGGTATCTTACTTGTTTCGACTGATCCAAGCAAACCTCACATTCTTCTAATGTTTTGCCTTGTTAGGAGAAGGAAATCTAAACTTAACCACATTTTTGAAGCGTTCACAAACTTCTGCTTCTGAAAAATATTAGTGCTGCTTTCCACGAAGTTTATCTTCAGTGAGGGGTTTTGTTGGACCTCACATTGTTGTTTTTTTGTTGGTTGTTTTTTTGGCTGTAATAAGAAACATAGTTTTTTTTTAATACGCCCTTTGGGGTGTCTGGACCCGGGGTAAAAAATCATATATTTATACTGGAGTTGCCAAAGCAGGCAGGTCCTGTCTCTTGGTTTGGCTCTTAAGGGCAACTGTCAATGATCACCTGAAAGCAGAATGAACAAAATGCATTCAGTGCACCTGAAATGACATGACTTTAAAAACGCCAAAAAAGTTAAATGAGAAAAAAAAAAATCTTCGTTTGATCATAACCTGGCACCAAATCATTGTTGGACAAATCTGCATACACATAACATGGAGTATAGGTAGGCCCATCACCACATCAGGAGCTAAGAAAAATGTTGGCAGGGCTATGTTACTTTTTACCTAACTTGTCCTATTTCTTTTTTTTTTTTTTTACCCCGATTGACTATAGATTATACTCTACCATTATACTATACAATGTTAGGAGTATAAGGAGGGAGGAAGGAGAGGCGAGACAATGATAATACAATTATAGAAGAAACACGTCACTTCTGTCATGTGTCATGCTGGTAATTTCAACGCCGGACCAAGGTCGAATCCATCCACTGCACTACTAAAGTTGAAACAAAAGGCCAGAAATGAGTCATAACTCGGGAACCGGTGGCCCAACTGGCCTGGAAATTGTTTTATTCTTCAAGTTAGAGCATTTTAGCGGTGCCTTGCTGTAACAAAAATGTTTTGTACTTGTGCTGCTTTTACTGTTGTGGTAACCAACCCACAAACCAACAAACATACAGAAATCCGATCAATATAATACAGATGAGAGAGAGAGAGAGAGAGAGAGAGAGAGAGCACGTGACTTCTTAACTCCTGCAACAGTTACCGGTACATCAATTACAAAGTTTTCCCCTCACCTGTCCCCTCACCACTCATCCTTTGCCTCACCCCCACCCCTCACCTTTCCTTCCCCTCACGCCCTTCATTTCTCAGCCTTCTCCACTCTCATCATCCTCATTCCCCTCACTCTCCTTGTCCTAGTCCCCTCATCTTTCTTCTGTCTTCACTCCCATCCACAATCCCACTCACTCCTTATCTCTCTACGTACCCCCACACCCACCTCTCGCTCTCACTTCTGCGCCCTCTCCCGTTACCTCCCACCCCACCCATATCCTCCCTTCCCCCCCACCCCTTACCCTAACCTTCATTCTCTCCCCCATCCCTCGTTCCCCGCACCCCTCACTCTTTTTCTCCTATCCCAACAATAATCCCACCTCATTCTTACCCCACCCCACACCCTCTCCTCTCCCCTATTCATTCACTCAACCCTTCATCCATCTCTCATATTATCTTCAATCCTTTCCTTTCTATCCCCTAACCTGACCTCCCTTTCATCCTCTCCCCCCAGCCCTCACCCTTCACCCACCTCCTCAGCCCTCTTCCCCTCACCCTCTCCGCCGTCCCTCACCCCACACCCACTTCCTCAACCCTCTCCCCCTCACCCCCCTCACCCTCTCCCCCATCCCTCAGCCACACCTCTAATTATCCAATGCATATTTAACACAAATTGAGTATTCAACTTTCAGCATTCTTTTTTACCGCGACCCATCCCGTCACCCCCTCCAACTTCGCGGGGTGAGTGAGTGAGAGAGAGAGAGAGAGAGAGAGAGAGAGAGAGAGAAGAGATGGACGGCGTGGAATGACAAAAGGGAGAAGGACAGAGGAGAGAGAAGGAAGGTGGAAGGAGAGAGATGGATAGAGGCGATGAGAGGAGGTTGGGATGGCCTAGAGAAAAGGAGACGTGAGGGAAGGAAGAAGGAAGTTACGATTGAAATAACACGCATAATCTCCCCAAAATCCCATTGGTGCCATACCGCCTTTTTCTTCGTGCTATCTATAGAGGATATATTTTAGCGCAGAAAAACACTCTCATTGAAGAGGGTAGCTATAGCCCTCATTTTCCCCATTATAGCCACGAAACTCTCTTAACCTGAACAAAACCGTCTGAAGACAGTAGGAATGAACAGCAGCGTCACCCATCCACAGTGCAGGGTCGTCTGTAAATACCGCCTCACTAGATATTCCCTTGGTGGTATTTTGTGTTTCGGGGACGGCTTCGTTTGCTGGTGTGAGGGTACAGGTGGCAATAGGAGTGGAAATGAATAAATGCCGTAAGCTAGATATAGATAACGCTGACTGAACCGTATCCACAACACACGAGAAGGGGTTGGGTGGAGTGCTAGAGGGGCGTTATGTATGGACCACCCTGTATTAATCCACACGGCCTTCTGTTACTTTGCTATTGCTTTCATCCTTTTATTTTCATCCATAGGTGGGAAAAAGAGTTCAGTATAATGATGATGAAAATGATGGTGAAGGTGATGACGACCACGATGAGAAGGACGATGATGATGATAATTTGGTGCGCGTGTGGCCCTAGACCGTTAAGAGTTTCGTGAGTTAGGGTGTAAGGACAAAAGTTGGTTGAGCTGACATTTGTGTGGCTCTTTTAATTAGTGGGTGTAAGTTGTGTGGGGGGGAGGATGTATTGTGGGAGGTGAGGGTGTTGGCTGGGGGGAGGGGGGTTGTATAGGTGAGGGAGGGGATGGGACTGTAGGGGTGGTAGGGTACGGGTGAAGGGGTGGGATGAGATAGGGTGGTATGAAAGAGGAAGGAGGAGGGGGAGGGGGAATGGGATTGTATGGGAGGTAGGGTATGGGGGAGGAAATGGGATGGTGGGTGTGGTAGGGAACGGGTGGTTGTGGTAGGGTGTCTGAGTAAAAAGAAGCACTGGTAAGAAGAGGTGTGGGAAATATTTTCCCCCAGAGCAGTTGCGCTCTCTATTTTTATCATAATTATCCCTGGTTAAAGGCAAAAGAAAAATTGAGACCGTTGTTAATTGTTCAAGCGGTTTTAATAACCCAGAACTTACGTTCTCTTTAATAATTCTTGTTATTGATAAATTAAATGCTACTGCATTTAACCCCCGTGGACAACTATACATTGTAAAATACATGTAATTATGTGGTATTTTCCACTGACCTAAACTGCGTCTGCGTGTTAGATGACGTGGCAAGTAGGGAAAGATTCTCCTGTTTAGCAGGTGTGGAATTAAGATATTTACACAGTTAAAGGGAATATTTGGTCTAACTTTAGTTTTAATTGAAACTAAGATTAATTTGTTAGATTCGCCCTGTACATATCATGATGTAATCTAACTGTATTAAGTACTGTACATAATTAATAGTTGGCAACTACCATTCTATGAGGGAGGTAGAGATTGCCGCATTCACACACTCTGCTCCTAGTTCTCTCTTGGTCGAGGCTTTTTGAATATTAGTGTAGGTCTAGTTATTTGTCTCTGTAGGATTTAGTATAGGTTAGCGATTTGTCTGTTAGGTGGTTAGTTTTAGGGTCTTTAGATTAGGTATTTTTGATTATAAGTAATATAAGGTTAAAAATATAAAAAAAATAAATAAAAATAAAAATAAAACTACAAAAAATAATAAAATAAAAATTATTATATATATATATGTACGTGTGCATGAAAGTGTGTATGTTCATATGCATGGATGTGTGTATGTATGTATGTATGTATATATATATACAGTATATATGTTTGTATATATATGTATATATGTGTCAATATATATACATATATATATATTTTATATATTTGCCTTAATGACCAGAGGCTCCGGCCTCAATGGTCGATAGGAAAAAAAAAAAAAAAAAAAAAGTTTTCGTGGAGTTAACACACTCTGCTCCTACTAGTAGATCTAGTGGAGTTAACACTCCGTTCCTAGTCACTCTCAAGCTAGCACGGTTGTATATACACATAAGGACGCTTGCTTGCTCAAGCAATTACACTAAGCAGCCTCATCGTCATCGGTTATCGATCACTTCCTCTTCACTAGCTAGGTATCCTTTACGAATTGGCCAATTCAAGGGGGGATTAGCTATGAGATAGAAGAGAAATAGTTATTGTAGGTGAGTTACGGTTAAGTTACGTTTCGCCTAACTCTATGAGACTTGTATGATTTACTTAAGAACAACTTTATAGACGAGTAACGACCTACGAGTTGTTTATTAGTAAATACCAGAAATTTCTTACATGGCGGTGCCCCGGGAGGGATACCGACTTGTATACATTAAATATTTTTCACATTTTGGTGCTCAGAAGGAGGGCCCCTATTTGTTTACCAGAACTTTTAAACATTTTTCACAAGAGGCTTATTGGGATTATTTAAGAACATTTGTTCTAGGATAAACTACCTTATAGATCTAACCAGCGTGTGTGAAATAAGGAGAGAAGAGAGAATCGCCCTCATCCATACACCACTCCTTTGCAATAAAATCCGGCAGGAAAAACGATAAAATAATACTCATTGTTGGAAATAGAAAAGCATAATGATCGTTGAAAAGAACAGCATGGTGAGTACTTGTGGTGGTGGAGGGGGTTGAAGGGTAGGGGCTGTTGTGGAGGGGAGGGAGTGTCGGACTGATGGGGGTAGTAGTGTAGGGGTGGCTTTGGTTTGAATGGTGATAGTGGTATGAAAAGGATGTTTGTGATGGTAATAACATGGGAGGGAGACTGTGGGGGAGGATGGTAGTATGGTGGTCGTGGTGGTGGTGTTAGGATGGATGAAAGGATATTACTGGAGTGGATGGGTTGGGGGTAGCGGCAGAGCAGAGGTGGTTTTGTTGATAACGATGAAGGAGCTTGCAGAAGGAAGTGATAATGGTGATTGTGATTGTGGTGGTGGTGGGACGAAGTTATCAGTGATGGTGATTAGTAGTTATGGTAATGGTAGCTGGTAGATCAAGATAATAAAATATAGATAATAGTAGTGTTTAGTGCAGTTTATTCTTCAGGGCGGAGTTTGTTCATAGTTACTTAAAAAATTACTTGGGTGGATTACATCTTGTGTGAAAAGTACGGTATTGAAATTAGCAGTAGTAGTAGTAGCAGAAGTAGTAGTAGTAGTAGTAGCAGAAGGAGAAGTAGTAGTAGTAGTAGTAGAGAAATTTGCAGTACGGTGTTGAGCTTGTGCTATTTTATTGATATAGCATAGTTGCTTTATTTTCTTCACAGGAGGGCGGTAGGATGATGATAATGATGATGGTAGTGATGATAACAATAATGATGATGATGATGACATTAACTGCTACATCCCAACTTGCCTATTCAGCATCCTACATCATTCTACTTCCCACATACTACATCCACAGAGGGCGGGAACGTGAACGGATGTGAACGTGAGGAAGGAACGAGCGACTGTGGGAGCGACGGAGCCCAGGAACACACCCTCGATGACTCTATGGACGGCACTCCCCCACCCACCTCTGCCTCCGACGTGCCCACACCCACACGCCCACGCTCCCCCACACCCGTATCACTCCCACACCCACACGCGCCACTACAGCTTCCACCAGCGCCCAGACACTTCCACCCCGTTATTAATCTGGTGAGTGGATGGTTAAGTGGTAAATGAGAACCCTGTTATTAGTCTGGTAAGTGGATGGTTAAGTGGTAAATGAGAACCCTGTTATTAGTCTGATGAGTGGATGGTTAAGTGGTAAATGAGAACCCTGTTATTAGTCTGATGAGTGGATGGTTAAACGGTAAAAGAGAACCCTGGTATTAGTCTGGTGAGTGGATGGTTAAGTGGTAAATAAGACGTTGTTGTTGTTGAAAGTGTGCTAGATGTAATGATAGAGACCAGTAGTAATAGTAATCTACACAACTTCAAAATTAAAATCATGGAATTATTTGGTCTACTTGCTGCAGTATTACTGACATTCCATAACAGAAAATTTGGGGAAAGTTGTTAGCAGATGATAATAATAATAATAATAATAATTATAATTGTGTAAGGGGATACAGTAATACTCAGCTGCCAACCCTGACTTTATATAGTGTATTTTATATTGTTAATGCACTTGGTAATACTGTCGGTGGCAATGAAAAATATAAAATTTCATGTTAGAAACACTGCAGTGCCGGTGGTAGTTTTAGTATCAACATCGATCAAAATAATTATTTAATGTAGTACTTTAATAGATTAGTTTTGTTTATACGGTATGTAATGAATATCAACACTAAAACATGTGGCGATAATTGTTCTGCTGTAATGTTAATAGTATTGCAGCCAGTTACATCCACCTGTATAGTTATTCCTGCTGCCACTTATAGTAGTATTCATACTAATGACGATGATGATGATGAAAATAATAATAGTAGTGATGAGGAAGGATGTAATATTCATAGCAACTCCGTCCATAACAATCCACATTGCAGGCTCGAGACCTGAGCAGCCGAGCTAGCAGCAACGGTGGTCGGTCCCCCACGCCCTCCCCTCCACCCATGTTGCCCCCCCACACCGCCCCCACCCTGCCCTCGCCCTCACCCACGCCCACAGTGGCCCCCACACCCATCACCTCGGCTGCACCATCACCGCCCACATCAGCACCCGCCCCCGCCCACTCTGTCCAGGCCGCCCTCGCCGCTATACAGGCTGGATCTCTTTCACTCAACCAGGTAATGCAATTATGTTCCCCACCTCTTCGGCTATCATAGTCACTCTTCCTGCCTACCCATACACAATGCTTTTTGTTTTTCTCTAGTTTCTAGTTTTAATTCATTCCAGTAGTGTGTATGGGGATTGCACGATAACCATCCATCCATCCATCATCCAATCCTACATTGCCCCATGAGGAGCGTAATAGCCCGGGGCTAGGCAGTTGGTCTCGACATTCAAGATGAGAGTGACCAGCCTCACTCATCCCTGAGTGGCATTACATGAGCAATCAACCCCAACCATCCCATGGATATAAACCTTCACCGGCTCAATCCGACTGGAGCGCAATAATTACCCACTAAACCACCAGGTGCCAAAATTTGGCTATATTGTTACCACCCAGCGTAGTAAATGGTTTCCTGGTGTACAGGAAACCATTTGGCTTGTCACTCAGTGTAGAGTCACCCACAGACAGAAGGAAAAGGAAAGAATGAAGGAAAGAAAGACAGATGAGGGAGTGTAAAGTTACCCGTAGGCAGAAGGACAAGGAAAGAAGACAGAAGAGGATGGAAGGAAAGAAAGATGGAAGAAAGGAAAGGGCAGACACCCGAGAGCAGCACTACATCGAGTGAGTGGATGGTGAGCGCCCCCACCTACCACATATGGCACGATAACCTCTTGAAATATTGATCAGTCACTGACCTCGCGCCAAAGCAGTGGCAGATGTCACACTCCACGATGACAGAAATTCTACACTCACATTCCCATAAAATCTTTAGAAGCTGCTCTGTTTGATTGTACTTATATTTGTTCTTTACACACACACACACACACACACACACACACACACACACACACACACACACACACACACACACACACACACACACACACACACACACACAGTAGTGTTATATCATCATGATATGATATGTTGTTATGCATCTACAGACATTATAATTACAGTAGATAATTTGATAACTGGAATACCACCCCCAGCAACTACTATCTGCAGCATATGCACGAATGGCACTAGATATACTGTACAACAAATGCAGTATAGAGTACACAGATTATACAGTAATTATGATACTTGATTCATCACTGGAAACAAGTATTAACACAGCATCGGTTCGCAGCTGATGGCCCTGGGTACTCAAGGTCCAGGGCTGTTGATGCAGAACCAGCTGGCTGCCGCTGCGGCCGCCGCCAATCAGCTGCCCGTATCATCACCCCTACCCAGCCTGGCCTCCCTCAACCCACAGGACCTGCAGGTGAGTCTGCAGTGCCACTAACACTCACCTCTATGTGACACTATCATTGTTCCTCCGCCTTAACTTGGCGGAAAATTTTTGTCCCTTTTGCTGTTTATTACCCATAGCTCAGTGGCAGAATAAAACAAGACTGCGGCTATACACCTTTTCCTTGGCACTTCTTGGTGCCTCGCACTATATTTTAATGTTAAACTTATGCTGCAGATCAGATATTACTAGTGCTACACCCTTGTCATAGCAGTTCTGTGGGACTAGCACCTTATTGTAATCTCTTGTTCTAGGTCCATGACAGAATAAGATAATATGTTGTAATACGACTGTACATTTTTTCTATAGAACTTCTTCGTTTCTAGCACCAAATTCTAATGTTAATCTCTTGTTACAGTATTTGAGATGAACAGATGGTAATTTTAGACCAATATGAAGTAGACGGAGTAGAGGTGTGGATAATGCTAATGGCCTTTTTCGGATCATGCCTTCACGATGCTCTGATCTGTTGTCTTCACGAGTAACACAATATCCATATGTGCTTATAATTCTTCTAGGAATGGTAGCAACTTCCTCCATTGCTTGGTTCATCTTATCCTCGCAGTGCAGCCATTCTCTTAGATAGGGACTGCGTATACTTTAGCTTAAAATTACGATCTCTCATGAAAAAGTGCAGTTGTAAGGATGTATAGCTCTGCAGTACTGTCTTATTTTACCACTAAGCTACGGGAAATAAGAAGTAAAAGGACGAAAATCTCTGCCATACAAAGGCGGAGGAACGTAGTGTGTCTCAGCCAGTCTGCTTTGTTTATTTTTCTGTCTTTGTTCCTATATTACCCATTGTCAAGCGTACAGTACATAGCAGTAACGGGAACAGTCTCGCATTTGCCGTCTTAATATTATTCTCACAGGTCTAATAATACCCACTGTTGTTCTGTCTTTGGTCTTCTCTTCATCATCCTTATTCTTCTCTTCGTTGTTTGCGTATTTTCCCTTCCTTTCGTTCCTTAGGCTTTGCAGCTTTGCAGAAGTTTGTCATTTATCAGTAATTTCTCTCTCTCTCTCTCTCTCTCTCTCTCTCTCTCTCTCTCTCTCTCTCTCTCTCTCTCTCTCATTTATCTTTTTGTCCCTATCTGTCTCTGTGTATTTGCCTATGTGTGTGTATCTATCTATCTATCTTTATCTATCCATCTATCATACTCCTGCTTCTTTCATGCTAATCCTCCCATTCTGCTCCCAGGCGTTACAACAGAGCCTCTCGCAGCAACAGCAGCAGATCCAGCAGCAGCTACAGCAGTTCATGTTGTTTTCACAGCCCAGTGCAGCATCACAGCTTCCACCGCAGGCACAGCTGTTCCTTCAGAGTCAGGTGAGCAAGGAATGGGAGAGAGAAGGGCAGGAAGGAGGGAAGAGGAAGGAAGGAGGGAAGGAAAAAAGGGAGGGATGATGAGAATAGAAAAGGAAAGTGGAAGGAGAGAGGAGGGTAGGAAGGAGGGAAGGAAAAAGGGAGGGATGATGAGAATAGAAAAGGAAAGTGGAAGGAGAGAAGAGGGCAGGAAGGAGGGAGGGGAGGAAAAAAGGAGGGATGATTAGAACAGAAAAAGAAAGTGGAAGGAGAGAAGAGGGCTGGAAGGAGAGAGATGAGGGAAGAGGAAGGAAGGAGGGAAGGAAAAAGGGAGGGATGATGGGAATAGAAAAGGAAAGTCGAAGGAGAGAGGAGCGGCAGAAAACAAGGTGGGGGAGGGAGTTAGGAAGGAAAGGGAGAGTGATGGGGGAAAGAAGGGAGAGGGAGGAAGGAGAGAGGAGTATAAGGGGGAAACAGGAAGTGTAGGAGGGTGTAAGGAAAGAAGGGGGGAAAGGGTAAAGAAGGGAGGGGAAAGAAAGAAAGGAAAGAGAGGATAAATGAAGGGATGGGTAAGGAAAGAGGGGAAAATGAAGAACTGGGGAAGGAAGGAGGAAAGATAGAAAAGAAAAAGGGGAAGGAGAGAAGAGGGGTGGGGAGAGGAAGGAAAGAGCGGAGGGTGGAGGGAAGATAAAAAAGAAAAAGTGGAAGAAGAGAAGGGGGAGGAGGAGAGGAAGGAGAGAATGATGATGAAAGGCAAAAAATGGTAACAACCCATTCTAATTATCCCCTTCGAGGTTTAGGGACATAATGCCAGACTAACATAATCCAGTACATTTAAGGGCCTTCCTCCCTTTATAGCATTACATGATCAAAGACCTTCCGATCACCTGTGGATTTAACCTGTGCTTGGTAGTCACTCCATCTGGGGCGTTCTTACCAATATGAGGCAGGAAGGAGGGAGGGCGGAAGGAAGGGAGAGGAGAGAAGAGGAAGGAAGGAAGGAAAAAAGGAGAGAGAGAGGAGAGGGAGAAATGTGGGAAAGCTGAGGAGAGGATGGAAAGGAAATTTAAAGGTTAGAGGAGGAAAGGAAGGGGACTGAAGGAGGAGGGAAGTGGGAAGAAGAAAGGAAGTGGAGAAAGTGGAAAGGAAGGAGAAATAAGAAAAAAGGGAGAGAAGGAGAGGAATGGGAATAGATAGATATTAGCGGTCCTTAATATACTAAAACATCTTGTAATCTCTGTAGAGGTAGGCTATATATATTTTGCATTATGTGTTGAGTCTGCTTCTGTTAATTTCTCATATTTGTTAAGAGCTGCTTTTATTATACTTATTTTGCAAAATTTCAATAATTCAGATTCTTGCAAAAAATAATGAAAAATTTGAAAGCGCTTGATATGAAAGGGTAAATTTTATCAATCGACCTTTGCCCTTGCGTATGACCTCTTATCCTTTCAAGCGTATTATGCCCATGAATATCGAGGAAAAAAAATGCTTTGACTTTCTTCGGAAGGAACGATTTTATTCACATCTGGCCTTTGGTTCGTTCTTTTTAGTACACGGTAGTCGATATACAGCACATCATCTCGCCACATACGTATCTATTTGTTGTCAGCGTTAGTAATGTCTGTGTTCCTTATGAAATTAGTAATTAGCCATGAAATCAGTGTACGTTAAAACACAGACGCTATAAAGCATGAAACGTTACTCTGTGTGAAGTAGAAAACGATACAGTGTAGACATTGATAATGCTGGCTGATCCATCTAAGCAACACATGAGAATTAATATACAAAGGGGCAAGAGTGTGCCGTATGTGGATCACTCTGTATAATTTTGAAAATGGAGGTTTTCGAATGTTAACCTATGGTTCTTGTATTGCAGCAATTACAGTACCTCCAGACAGTGCTGCAGCAAGGACTCCTGGGATCACCTGGACTGGGTAGTCTTCAGGGACTACAGCCGCCAGTATCCCAGGCTCCCTCACAGGCAGCACAGGTACGGAATGTTCAGCACGCAGTAGCCCAGGCAGCACAGCAATTACAGCAGCTGCAGAAGACCCACCAGCATCAACACCCACCGCCACCACCACCACCACCACAGCCGCAGCACCCTCCGTTGCGGGACCCACTGAGGGATATCCGTGATATGAGGGATATGCGGGAGATGAGGGACATACGAGAGGTCACCATGAGGGATGTTAGAGATCCATCTATCAGGCCGCCCCCATTGGAGCCCCCTCATGTATCTGGCTCACCCCTGGCCCCACACCTTCCCCCACACTCCCATCTGGTCCGGCCTCCTGTTCCTCACTCACCACCACCGCCACCCCGCCACTGGGATCCGCTTCCAGAAGAACCAACAGACTTGGAGGAACTTGAACAGTTTGCAAAGACCTTCAAGCAACGACGAATCAAGTTAGGTTTCACACAAGGAGATGTTGGCCTGGCTATGGGCAAACTCTATGGTAACGATTTCTCACAAACCACCATCAGTCGCTTCGAGGCACTCAATTTGTCCTTCAAGAACATGTGCAAGCTCAAGCCACTCCTACAGAAGTGGCTGACGGATGCAGATAAAACCATCTCAGACCCCACCACTGTCACCAACTCCCTCTCTTCCCCCGACACCGTTGGTCGCAGGCGCAAGAAGAGAACCTCCATCGAGACTAGTGTGAGGGTGGCACTGGAGCGATCCTTCATCCAGAACCCAAAACCAACCTCTGAGGAGATATCGATGCTGGCAGACAACCTCTCCATGGAGAAGGAGGTGGTCAGGGTGTGGTTCTGCAACAGGTTAGTACGTATCATCTTATCAGCGTTCGCTTCTCCCAGTGACCAGTGTGACGCACAGCCTGATATAGTGTTGTATTGTATTGACACTCACAGCCAGACATCCAGTTTTGATCTGTGTGATGATGTAAAGGCGTGGCAAACCACTACTAGCACTTGGGTTGCAAACAACATCGTACCTCCTAAAAACAGGAAGGTAGGAAACTTGTCTCTTCGACACCCTTCCTTTTCTGATTTTTCTGCTCTGTGAGATCAGATCGTCATGCTTTGGATTTCAGCCACATGTGAATGTGGGAAATTGGGTTAGGATGACGAGGACTGTGCATTGGAGAACTTGCATGCAAAAATTCATTTTTTAGAGCACATTCATGATCAATATTGTTTTACCTTGTCCTATCAGAAACAGGGACAAGGAAGCTAAAACATATCACTGGCCGTGAGTGTACCCCAGTCACTAAATACTTTATATTAGACATTATCTTCCATTCCTAATTTACCTTAATTTGTTCACCCAACTAAGCCACAAAGTGAGGTGATTTAAGAGATGAGGCTGCTTTGCCAGCCAGTGTAAAATAAATGCCAACAAAATCACCTTGTTATCAACAAACCAAGTACAAGTCACACTGTGCACACGCATGATGAATATAAACCTGATAGTATAAGTGATATTCCTAATTGCACTATAATTGCTGTATAGGGACTGAAATGCTAAGGTAACCTGTTACTTTCTTTCATTACAGTACTAATACTTCTCTCTTCCACAGACGTCAGAAAGAAAAGCGAATAAACCCGCCCACCAGTGGTATGATCAGCCCGCCCCTCAGCCTCACCTCGACTACAATGTTTTCTGGCCCTCCCATCTCCTCGGCCCTCTCCCTCACCAGCCTGGCAGCGCCCCCCCTCTCCCCTGGAGCCCCACTGCCCTCGCCGCTCTCCCTCGTCACCCACAGCTACCCCCCCGCTTCCCCCCCTGAATGCGCCTCAACAAAATCAGAGTGACTCATTTCGATGAGTGAGTCAAATTACTCTGGACTGAATTGCTTCACATCTGGATAAGTCACCGCACTTCAGAGTAAATTGCTTCACTTGAAAGTGAGCTGCTGTACATCTGAGTAAATCAGTTTGAAATTGGCCTCCTAAAGTGGTTGCTAAGACAGAGTTGACACTTGGTTGTGTATTGCCTTCCAGAGCTACGTGTAAACTATTCAGTGGTTAGTAGCTCTGTCAGTCCTGTTAACCAGGCTTCATAACTGTCACTGGTAGAGGAGGACTTGTTCAGGTGGCCCAGAAATTCAGGTTCACAAAAATCTACTTTTCAGTTTTCTGTCAGCAAAGATACTCACTTTAATTTTATAAGTCTGCAGAGCTAACAGTTCTGTTAGGGAATTATCAAGTGTCACCGCTGCCTCAACCAATTCCACTCTTTGTGCAATTTCAGAACTCCCCATAGTGGTTTTACTGGTTGGGCAGGGAGTCTTAGCAACCAAAACCAACAGCTTAGGCAAGTGTGAACTAATCTGATTGAAGGAATGCCTAGCAGTCAGTTTCTTAAGTAATCAGGCCAAGAAACCCTAGCAAATGTGAGGAGGCTGACGCCAAGCATTACCTTCCTCAAGCAAGCTGCGTGAGGTCACAACCGAAACCTCCAGTAATCCTCAGCAGTGGACATACATTAAGTGTTATTTGTATGTGTGTGCGTGTGTGTGATGAAGGAATTTGTCATAATAAGTACAGTGCTTCACAAGACAGTGCAGTGGCAGGTTTGAATCATATCAGTGGTGTGTTGTGCAAAGTTTGTCTTAACTTGCGCGCAGCACTTGGGACTTTTAAAAATTATCTGTGAAATCTGGTGCTTCTGTCACAGGACACTTCATTGTGACTGGTTGTAAATATAAGGCGTAGCTGATGTTCCAGAGGGAGACTCGGTGCATCCATCAAAACGGTGATGTGGAATCGAAGACATTGTGTGAAATTGGCAACAGGACAATGTAAGTGAAGCTACCAGTGCTTCCCTAATATTTGCCTGTCTCAGCTCTGACCATTGATAATACCTCAACACACATTGCAGTGATGAGAAATTGTATCATAAGTGGCATGGAAAATAAACTGATGGTATTGGTGTCTACCGGACCAGACAAGACTAGTATGGTATGTAAGGAGTTTGGGATGGGAGTGTGTTTTTATGTGTAGTGAGTAGTGGATTGATTTCTGTAATATCCTTGGAATAATGTCTATGTGGCTTATTTTATCAGAGTACCAGTGTGTTATCTTAGTAATGTCTGTTTCAATGATCTTTGCCTACAGTGACAGTTCCTGCAGACGAATATGGAAGTGTGTAAATTCTGCGTGTTCTATTTAACGATCCTTTGCCTGTCGTGAGATTTCCTGCAGATGAAATGGACGGATTTGTAAACTTTAGCGCGATACCTCAAGTCTCCAGTGATGGGCAGAGCAGGACATATCGAAGGTGACTTTATACCTTTTTGTAGAGTAGGTTGGGCGTCCCCCCTTCCCCTAAACAGCATCTGGAGTAGTAGAGACTGGATAGGTACGCTATTTTAGTGTCATTCTAAGAGTCTCCTGAAGCCTCGAGACTGTCCCAGCTGTGTGTGGTGCGATTAAGTATAAGTAGGTCCACAGGGAACCACCACAGTCTGACCAGGTACGGTACTACGATGTTGCAAGTGATACAGGGAACGTCTGCTAAATGAGTGTGTGTTGCCAAAATGGCGTAGTTGTCCAAGTCACTTTTGCTACAGGGCCTCTGCCGCTCCCCCAGTGCGTGTTCTTTACTCTATTGTCGTGATTGTGTAGACGAGGGTCATATTTTTCCGTGGATCCCAATACTGTTTAGAAGTTTTAAGGGCTTAGTGTATCATCAGAGTAGACTCTTTGTACATATTTGTCTGACTCATCCCTTATCATTCTTTCTTTCCCAGTCATTCAAGGGTTGCAGGTTTTTGATGGACAGTTTGACTCTGTTCTTCAACCTGGTTTTATCTGGGGAATCGGACTTAACTTGAGCATTAGTTGCTACAGAATGTTCTGTGCAAAATTTTTGTCTCATTTCTGTATAGTCTGTATTTTGAGAGGATTTTCCGTGTGTAATTCTGCCAAGACATCTAAATTTTCTTACTGAGCACATTGCCTCGGCATTAACTGAGGGAGTGAGGGATTGCCATACAGCCCTGTCATGGAATTGTACCGGGCTGAGCACATGTGGTTTGACTCAGAATTTTAAAGGAATTATTTTCCTCAGAGGACTGATATTTAAGCCAGGGCTGGAACTAGTCTTAATGCTGTCTATATCAGAAACCTCTTTCCTCATTCAGTACGCCCTACCCTGCACCCAACCCCCATCTCCCTACAAGATCCTTCTCGTGATGTCTGTGTTGTCTTCCAGTTAAAGAAAATGGCACTGCTTTTTACTCCAGTGAGCCAATAGGGCTGTAAGTCCCTCCAACTGGCACACAATCTTACGATTAACTTAAAACGAAACTTTTAAGTAATAGTTTGATCTAACTTTAACGTTAAGTAAGAGTTGGCTTTTGAAGTCAGCTGGAAGTTTATAGGCCCGTATGCTTCCTCATTGTTTTTGTTGATGGCGAGGTCATAGTGGTCTCGTATCCTCTCACCTGCACTCACCTGTCTTCACCTATCCTTACCTCGTTACCTCTTTACTGTTTATATTCGCGTGCTCTTTAATGAACTTGTATTTCCACTCCATCGTTGCCATGTCATAACATTGTCACCTGCCTAGTCATGTCCCCTTCCTCCCTCCCTCCTCTCATTCAGTCTTTTCTTCTATCACCTAACATCCTTTCTCCCTCTCTCCCCTCACTCTTTCCTTCCACTCTCCTCCTCATCTCATCCTGCTCCCTTTTCTCTTTCCCCTCCCCTCACCTCCTCCCTCAGGAGTGCATATTGGGCGGGAAAACCAAACCTTCTTTACGTTTCACATAATCTGGCATCATCGAGGGGTCCTTGTTGCACTTCCTCTTCCTCTTTCACTTCTTGTCAACCCATTTTTTTATTTGACTGGGTTTGAAACATAACTGGTGCAATCAAACTCAATAGTTCCTTCGTCTATCTCTCTCTGTCGGTGTTTGATGTAGATGTGCCGAACGAAGGAGTGGAGGGAAGTTATTGATTGTGATATTACCAGCGTTACCCCTATGTAGTTGTTTTGGTCACGTTTCTCTCTCTCTCTCTCTCTCTCTCTCTCTCTCTCTCTCTCTCTCTCTCTTGATGTTAATTGTTCGAGCCGTTATAGGAAGACTGTATATTTTCCAGTCACATGCATACCTAAGACTTTTTAATGTGGTATTATATATAAACCAAGACGCGTATAATCCCCTCTCTTAATGATGTATAAAGACCCTCGCCGCGCTGCTAGAATTTTTAACAATGTGAAGACAGTGAACCTCCCCCAGTCACCCAACTCAGGAGCATTAAATTATAGTGTAAAACTGCATTGGGGGGTGTGCACTGTCGCCGTCATCTTGAAACTCCCATATTCACAAAATTTCGAGGAAGCGAAGTCGATTTGGAGGAAACTGTGCATGGGGAGAGATGGATGGTTCTTGTCAAGTTTTATAGTGTTGAAATGGGCTTTGAAGAAAATAGACTGATGTGCTGGTCTGAATTCTGATATGTATATGACTGGAGGGATATATTCTGTTGAACTGTTAAGCCTGCTGGATGGGAAGGAGTGAACTACATGGTGATTCACGAAACTGCCAACACGTGGGTTTCTTTACAGAAGTATTTTTGGGCATCAGTTAACGACTACGATGTACATTAATACTTGTAGCACAGAAAAAAAAAAATAGAGATATTAAGTGAAACCCAATACAGCGTTAACATTTATCACAACCCTGTACTTGGCAGTGAAAAATGAACCATGTATTGTTCAGTTATTTGCACGGTTCTCTGCGATTGGTGGGTTTCCATTACATCACTGAAGCGATTGTTTTTGTTCACTGTGACTTGCCGTAAGTGACGTATATTTTGGCATTAAATGCTTGTGGCGTTGGGCTGTAAAGGTAGCAACGCCACCTTATTCTTTGTACAGAAGGAAGTGTTTGGTCTAAGTTTTAATTCTTGGGAGCCAAAATTCTGGAGGATTAGGAAACACAAGTCGACTTTTACTGTGGCGAAGTTCCCAAAGGTTTGTGTGATAGGAAGGATGGCAGACGGGAAGCATGAGATCGTTCTTTAATTTTGTTAAGGCCGCCCTAGAACCCACTGAGGTCGGGGCTGTCTTTTTCACGTTATTCTCGCTACCTCCAAGTTACTTTATTCAGTTTAAGATAGTCTTTTCGAACTGAATAGGTTAGGTATGACCTTGATAATCCCCTTCAGTACGAGAGACATTTCGTGAGTTACATAAAGTTGTAGGTGGGGGTGCTCATCATCCACTCACTCGATGTAGTGTTGCTCTCGGGTGCCTGCGCTTTCCTCCCGTCCTTCCTTCTTTCCTTCCTTCCTCTTCTGTCTTTCCTTCATTCTTTCCTCTTCCTTCTGCCTATGGGTGACTCTACACTGAGTGACAAGGCAAATGGTTTCCTGTACACCAGGAAACTACTACGCTGAGTGGTAACCATATAACCAAATTATGGCGCCAGGTGGTTTTATGGGTAATTAAGGTACTTCAGTCGGATTGGGCCTGTGCAGGTTTATATCCAAGGGGTGGTTGGGCTTTATTGCTCACGTAATGCCACTCGAGGATGAGCAAGGCTGGTCACTCAAATGTCAGAACCAGCATGCCTTGGTCTGGGCTCCTACCCACCTCATGGGGCAACGCTGGATTAGATGATGAATGAATGAACGACATAAAGTTGTCTGACTGCAGGAAGAATATTCCTAAAATGACGCCACCGGGATTCAAAGGGTTGCTAAGATGCCACGATATGTAACAGTTTTTAACCTCATGAGTCTGGTGATGTACTTTAGTGGTTTATTAATGGAGGAGGCTTCTACCAGTGGAGGGGTCCCTGGAAGCTACAAGTTTATCTATCCACACTAGTCCGAAAAGACTTAAACAGAATAAAATCGTATGGAGGTAGTGTAGATATGGAATACATCATAGTGAACCAGCTAACGTTGTTCGTGCTGGTTGCTCTATGTTCGAATTATTGTTGGGAATTTTGAATTGGGATATTAAGTTCCTTTCTACCTTTGATACGACTTTGCGGAACATACACCTAAAATGCACAAGTGTTCTCAGAGGGTTTGGAGGAGCTTCCAGGCTTGTTCTTTCTGTTTTCCTTAATGTCATGGCTCCAGTTCATCCCGGTGATGTTTATATGGAGGTTTCTTATATCCTTTGGTAGCGGTTCGTTGTACTGTACTCGAAGGGCATTATGTAAACAATTCTTGCTTTGCGCACGGACGTGGCTTTGGTAAACAAGGGACGGATACAGAAACATATTTACTGATTCATATTTATTTTTGAAGGAAGGAAAACAGGCATGAGACGAATCATGACTGCCCTTCCTCTTGCAACAAAAACAAAATTAGTGATAAATTTCCCTCTAGTAAGATTTATTATTGCTAGGAGAACAAGAGACATGGGAAGGCTCTACACTTTCCAATTCCATCCTGAACAGAAAATCAAGTTACGGCAAGAAATTAACGGTAAATATGTTTGAGAAATCTCACTCCAGATGGATCTGCAAGATGGCGTCTTGGCGCGTCTGTTATCTTTTTTGCCAGTAACATTCCAATTTTTTTTTTTACGTAACTGTTTTGAAATTTCCGTAACTAGCGTTTTGACATTTTACGTATCCAACACGGACTCGTAATCGCCTAATTAATTTAACCGCTTCAGCCAGAGGACGTCAGTTTTTATACACTTTGTTTCACATGATTATATTCCACCATGTAGTGAATTGGTCAGTGAAGGTTATTATCTAACCGCTCCAGTCTGAAAAGTCTTTCCTGGTCGAAATTAAATCGTCTGGTGGCAACATGAATAAAATAGAAAAAGACGTCCTGTGACTGAAGGATTAAGTGTTAATAGTCTGACAAGTTTCCATTGTAAGTTATTTTAGTTGTATTGTCTTCATCCTTTTGTCATTGCGATATATCCACATTAGCTTCACAGAGATTGATGTCCTGGTAAATACTGACAGATCTTGAAGTGCATCTTTCATTGATGTAACACTGACGTCAATTGAAGGAATGTATAATGAAGAAAGCGCCTCCTCAGTGACTAAGAATGTATGCAGAATTTATGAAAACCTGCTGTAGTTGTGAAGCACTTAGCTCAGATTCCTGTTCCGGAATTTTTATTATTTAATTTTTTAAAAGTTGTGTTGTGTTTTGACTGTATATTGTTCTCTAGTTTAATGTGTTCTTCCAAAATATCGTAAGTTTTTGTATTGTCCTTTTATATATGGTTCTCTGTCGCAGTTTTGCCATTTTTTAAGAGTTCTGCCTCCCGTTTTCTATTATAATTTTAAATATTTTCTAGTAATCTCTCTCTCTCTCTCTCTCTCTCTCTCTCTCTCTCTCTCTCTGTACATAATACTCGTTAGTCATTTGTTTTCCCTTGCATCTTCAACCGATACAGAATGTCTCTAGTCCACGCTATTTTTAGACTTGTTTTAATGCTGTGGCGGCGTTTGGACCTCCCTTTTTTTATTATATATCTAAAAACGTCGTCGTCGGCCTTGTTCAACCTGTGTATATAGTAATTTTAGTTTTTTTTTCTTTTTAATCATCACTGGCTGGGTTTTTTGGAGATGTTCAAGGCACTTTTATTTCTCAAGTTTTATGTTCATTCCCCCTTTTGTCTTTCCCCCACTTTTTGTCAAATTTATTTATCGATTATCATATTTTTTATTATTTATACTAGGTTTAATGAGGATAGGTTTGTACTAGGGAATCCAAAGCGGTTTTCAACTTGCTTTCCTTTTTCAAAATCTTTGGTAATGTTAAAATGTTGGAGTGGACATTGGGAACTGCCAGACTGATGAAAATAATAAAACCAGGGATTGTGCAGTTCACCCAAAGCCTAAAAGAAAATAATACATGTTGTGTCAAAGAAAGGGAACAGTGTAATTTTGCAACAGAATATAAAGTATGGGAAACAATGTACTGAAACGAAATATAAATAATGTAATATCGTAATAAAGAACACTATAACGAAACAGGGAGCATTGTAATATTGAAATCGATTACAAGAAGAGAAACCACTGAAACCTAAATCTACTATTGTAAACTTGAAAACGACTGTTACTACTACTATTACTATTGCGCGGAAGGTGTGCTATAGACAAGGAAGTGTTTCTCCTGATATCTGTATAGCGCCATGTACAAAGGAAACCATTTTTGTTATCAATCATTTTATAGATGCAAATAAAGAACTGTAAAAAGTAGAAGGCATTTGTGAGTGTTTTTATTATTCATTTACCTGTGTGTGTGTGTGTGTGTGTGTGTGTGTGTGTGTGTGTTTAAATGTTTGTCATTCTGTGTGTGTGTGTGTGTGTGTGTTTAAATGTTTGTCATTCTGTGTGTGTGTGTGTGTGTGTGTTTAAATGTTTGTCATTCTGTGTGTGTGTGTGTGTGTGTGTGTGTGTGTGTGTGTGTGTGTGTGTGTGTGTGTGTTTAAATGTTTGTCATTCTGTGTGTGTGTGTGTGTGTGTGTGTGTGTGTAAATGTTTGTCATTCTGTGTGTGTGTGTGTGTGTGTGTGTGTGTGTGTGTGTGTATTTAAGTCTGTATGTGCGCATGCGACTGAAGTTTATGCTTATTGACAAGGTGATTTGAAAAAAAATCTCCTAAATACGGCATACAACAGTAATTTTTTTTTTTTATCAAGGTCCCTAATTTACTGCTGGGTGAATAGGAGGAAGCAAACTTTTTTTTTTTTCGGGTCTAGTTCTTTCACTTTAACTTGGCTCAGATTTTCTTCCTTTTGTGACATTTCTCGTGGCTGTATCAGAAAAAGACAATACTGTGGCTCTACATCCTTCCTGTATCACCTCTTCGTGACTAGCATTATATTATGGTGTTAATCTGATGTAAAAAAAAACTCGGCATTCAAGATGGAGAGATGCCAGCTATAGGCCAAGGTAAAATGAACAGAGTATACCACATACCACCACCCTCCCACCATACTTTGCTGATTTCGTAACACGTCTTCCCTTGCGATTTATTATGTACATTGCAATTCAGAATGTATGTTACTGAAACTACATCCATATTATAACGATAGCTTATACATCACTTACAATCGGGTTCAAAACTTGGGTTCCTACTCCACTGCGTCTGCTTCATATGTCCACCACTTTCCGCCCAGACACATCATGTCAAAGGGAAGCATCTATGGCCAGAGAAACATATCAAGCCTCTCGCAGCTCTGGAATGATAGCCAGTGGAGGGAAGTGACAAGTAGAAAAGGTGAAACGTGCGAATTTTATCCCCGATTGTGCGCAAACCTTTAAGGTAAAACTGAGAATACTGAGAGTTAAACTGAATGAATGGATGGATGACCCATTTCACTGAGCATTATTTATACGATAATCATCTTTATGTACACTTGCGATCATGAGTAACGATACTCTTGGGCTCGTGGCGGGGGGGGGGGGGGATGAAAAAGTGGGAGTGACCACCGTAAACTTAAATGGCTGCAGGGAAGAGAGGATACCTCGCCAGTGACAGTACACAACGATCTCGTAGTCAGGTTATGGACATCAGCAAGATAGCGACTTATTCTGTCTGTAGCATTAAAGAAAACACAGATGAAGTCCTCCACCAACGTTGATTATCATGTAGCACCTATTATGGTAAATAATAATAATGAAAACAAGTTACAGTGGACGAAAGCGAAAATACGCTAGTGTTGTCGCGTTGTAATGGTTGGCGTATTTTTGCTTCAGTATAACACATGGGACTAGCATTATGTGTTGACCAGATAATTAGTAATAAAATTAACATTGTGACGTAAATAGTCCTGCAGTGATGAGAAGCAGTGGTTGAACTAGTTTTTGTTAACTGTCATGTTGGCAAACAGTCGAAAAACAAACAAGTTGTCAGTGTTGTTATATTCCAAATGTATGTACTATGTTAACATTAGACTAGTCTCGTCAATCATACAGTATACAGTACTGTACTGTAGAGTAGAGGGTGTCCATGACGATGGGTGCATGGGACTGGGGTTAGCTTGGTGGGGGATGGGATGGGAGGGGATTGGTAGGGGAGGCTGTGTGTGCTGTACGGAGGAATGGATGGGGTAACTAGGTATCTGAGCCTTGCGGGTGAATATCGACCATGACGGCGGTATCCAGAGAGAGGACGGGGTATGGAGGAGGTGAGGCATTTGTGATGTGAGTGACAGATAAGGAAGGGGGATATGCAAAACATCACATTTGGCAGTCACACTTCAACACACTTTACTGAACACTGACAACGAATGAAGCAAGGTGCCATATTTGCCGTTCTAAACCAACCAGCATACATCATAACAATAATGTACAGTATATCAGTGTATATTGTGTTCATGATGCTACGTATATCAGTATAACAGCAGCTATGGTGAACTCTAGCTACATTAATCACGTTACAATCTAGACATTCGCTTTCCTTGCATCAGAGTCCTAGGCCTAGTCCTGCCATGGCAGCTGGCATGGAAGAAAATAACAAGATACCTGTCGCTGAACCAAAGATCCTTTCATAGAAAAGCGAAATGTGTAATACGATACTTGTATAACCCTGTATGTCTTACATTAACTCGATAGAAATAATGGATCGAATCTACATAGGGCTAAGTTCAGACCAGCAGTTTACCGTAAAAAGGCAGTTAAATGACATCGCACTGCATACCAATTTGTATTCATTAGTCTAACAATTGTAACAACGAAAGTGAACTATAATATTTACGTAAAACTGTATCAACCGGAATAGTATTTGGTAAGACATTACTAATGTGCTATTACTGACGTGCTGATTCCAACATTACTATGTTAAAAGTAATGGTTCACATAATCACCTCCACAATGAATAGTCCCTACCTGCCTACTGCCCACGTAATAGTTAACGAGAAAGCTATATTACAACTGGGTATGCTAGTCAAAGTCACGAGATTGTTTTTCAACAGTCGGTTTCTGCAGCTGACTAGTCATATATGACCGATAATATATATTATCAGATATGCTAATAATAGTAATAAATAACAGCTGATGACGTCAGCTTTTCCAAATGAGAGACAGTTCGCATATTATACTGTTTGCTAGATCACCAAACGACTATGTTACAATGCAGTAGTTGTCATGTGTTGTATGGAGGATTTTATGTTTACCCATTCGCATGTCAGACAATCGTATCAGTCTAGTCAGATAATACCAGGATTTGCTGCCACAAGCTATATTTCATAAACAATATTATTTATTAATGATTAGTAAATCTCAAGTTATTTCGAGTTTAAATTTTGCTAAGCTCTAGGAGTGGTACAGACGAGACTAAATGGCCGCAAATGGTACTAATATCTGTCTGCTCACGCACCCTCAAACAAGATTCGCTACCCTTATTACCCATAATCTCAATAATTCTGATCGTTACACTGGTGACTAAAAATTTTCCATCATTACTCTGGTGGCATTAAAGGTGGTATCTAAAAATTTTCCAGCATTACACTGGTGGCAAATTCTCCCGCGTTACACGGTTGGCACTAGTGGTGGTAGTCTAAATTTTCCGGTATTACAGTCTTAACAACCTGTAATGGTTTCAGTCGCATATGACATTCTTTAAACCTTAACAATGAAAACTGCTTTTAAATTAGTTACCCTAAAAATGTTTAGTTTTTTCTTAAGCAAACGTTTACAGACAACGATAGTCAATGGCCGTGGAAAGGAGTGACCATGACAGCAACAAAATCATATAAGAAGCTGGAGCCACATATAGTAACGCAGCTACGGTCCTCTTCACTACGGGTAGGGAAAACGGGAGTGGTGGTGGGATGTTGAAACTGTAGGCTACCAAGCTCTGGTTTGCTCTTAAGGTCACTCTAATGGCGCCGCCGTTAATGTATCCACAGTAGGGTGTCACTAAGACTGTTTTGCCAGCACCTCTAAGATAATCAGTGTCTTCTGCTATCCTAGTATTGCTGGATCAGTAGGATATGTAGGTTTATCGGTCACTGTTTTGGGTAGCTTTGATGAGCTGTAGTGCTTTGCAAATTTTTTAGTAACAGCAACAAAATCTTCATAGAAAGTGCTGACATCCATAAATAACCCCGTGTGTTTCGATACAAGGTCCGGACATGGCAGCTGAGTTTAGGCAATTGTACACTTGGAATTACTAACTTTTTCCTTGGGTTGTAAATATTAGTACATAATGTTAGAGAAGTTTCAAGAGCGAAACTGTCACCTGAGCACACGAGTTTCAGCAGGACTTGTTTCAAAGTTGAATAGAACTACATAGCTTACTCAAGCTTGCCTCCTTGATCATGAGCAGAAACATCACCTGCAAGGAACGCAGTATCAAAACCATCAAGGAAATTTTTTCATCGATTACCATTAACATTTGAGGTTTTAACGCTACCCAGGTCTATCCCTGGCGTTAAGGTTTCCGGGTAAAATGGTTCTCTCTTCAAAAATGCAGGTGGGAAGTAAATCCGTATGAAAGCAACTAGCATGAACATATACATTCGCAATATAAATAAGTGTACTATCAAGCTGTAAGCATGCAACTATATATTCCGTTCCATTGTGGACACCTACGTGATACTACTACCCACGATCTAGACATAAGTTTTATAATTGCCCAGAATAATTACTCTTGTGACAACTACCCATTCCACTTGTAGAATTTAGCAATATACGTGTAAGGTTGTTGCCTTGAGCTTTTGTGTCCTGCCTCTCTCATATTTGTCTAAGCTCCGGTCTAGAAAGAGAACCCAACTACACACTAGGCGTTATAGGGACGGGAAGCTGACCCTAAAACACCTAGCATTACACTTATTGTAGAAAACTTATTATGTTCGTCCCAATATTATGTATAAATAGGCGAAATGTAATTACTGGTATAATTTTTAAATTTCACTCTGACAAATACCTCGTTTCTTCAGTCAAAATGCTTGTATAGATTGCAGTCTACTGGTTGGCCCTCCTTGTCAGCTCCTACTATTAGTCTAGTAGGATAACAGATGGATAATAAAATGGCTAATAAACAGTTATTGAAGTAATTCGACAGCCTCAGAGTTTGAGGGCCTTTTCTAACATGAATGACTGCCTCTTTGATGCGTATTAGAGCAGAATGCCTCTAATGTTCATGCGCGTCTTTGCATTATGTTAAAGGTTGAAATTTACAAAATAGTAAAACAGACAGTACATTGACTGTTAGGACAAAGACTAATGTTAATAACGAATAATAATCAGGCTTCAATATGTCTATCCATCCAGTGCCTAAAGCCTTAATACCGCAAGGCGTGGCCACAAACATATCGCCTCCATGTCGCCCTTTCCCCCGCCATTTCACTGCCCTGCTCCTAGCTCACACCCCTTTCTCTCACATACCTCTCCACTCCAGGGGCGCACCCAGGGGGGGGCCACCTGGCCCGCCCCCTCTTAGCTCTCTGGGCCCTTTAAAAATTTATATATATTTATTTTAATAACACCAAAACATGAAAAATTGGCAGGTATAAACAAAGAGTAACACATGAGCCAGCAGTTCCCTGACTCTAAACCTGCATGTGACCTCCCTGTAATTATCGGATTACCTGACCTCACCTCACTACGGGGCCCCCCCCCTTAGAAAATTTCTGGGTGCACTCCATCCCTCCATCTCATCCTCGGGGCGTTAGTTATTGAACGCGCCCCGACTGGCAGAGAGAGTAGTGGAACCGCGTTCACGGCCACCGTACGTGACGGGGAGGGAGTGGCCACCGTACGCCCCTCATCCACTATTACCTCCTACGCGAGTAACGCCTCAGTTACTTCTCGAAGGGCAGGCAGGCCCACGGCTATGGCCTTAGTGCGTGCAAGGTAAGTAGACCCTCGGCTACGGCCTCAGCACGTACCGGAGAGGGCGCTGCCCCTGTGCATCCCTCTCCTGCCTTTTCCTCCTGTGGGGGCAACACCGCGTTCACGGCCACCGTACGTGACGGGGAAGGAGCGGCCACTGTACGCCCTTCAGTTACTTCCCAGCAGGTGGGCAGGCACACGGCTACGGCCTTAGTGCGTGAAAGGGTAAGTAGACCCGCTACGGCCTTAGTGCGTGAAAGGGTAAGTAGACCCTCGGCTACGGCCTTAGTGCGTGAAAGGGTAAGTAGACCCTCGGCTACGGCCTTAGTGCGTGAAAGGGTAAGTAGACCCTCGGTTACGGCCTTAGTGCGTGAAAGGGTAAGTAGACCCTCGGCTATGGCCTCAGCACGCACCAGAGAGGGCGCTGCCCCTGTGCGCCCCTCTCCTGCCTTTTCCTCCTTCAGGAGCAGAACCGCATTCACGGCCACCGTACGTGACGGGGAAGGAGCGGCCACCGTACGCCCTTCAGCTGCGAGCCCTAGGAGTCACGAAACCGCGTTCACGGCCACCGTACGTGACGGGGAGAGAGTGGCCACTGTACGACCCTCATTCGTGACTCCGAAGGCTCTCCCGGAGCAGGAGGTCCCTTGCGCGGCCGACCCCTTTCCTCTCGGCTGCGTGGGACGCCCTTTGTCTCCCCACAGGAGCAATTCCCCGGAGGTGCTGGCGGAGTGGTGGCGTGGCCCAGTCCAAGCCCTACCACTTACCCCTGGGAGGTCCCTGTCCCTGACGGACACCCGACGGAGGCGACGCCGCAGTTCACCCCTGATGGCGCTTCTTCCTGTAGGTGGCCACAGTCCCCGGACTCCCAGGTCTGGCCAACAGTCCTCAGGCCCAGACAACCCAGGCTTCCTCTCTCCTCGGAGCCAGAGGTGCCAGGCCCGCCTCCTGCAGCTGTTCAGCCCCAGTCCCGAGGTCCACCCCACAGGTCGAGGCCCCCAGACCGGAGGGCCTCCCTGCACCCCATTGACGCGGCCCCAGTGAGAGGGCCACCTCTCAGGTCGAGGCCCCCAGATCGGAGGGCCTCCCTGCACCCTAACGACGACTACCACCCGAGCAGTGACGCCCCTACGGACAGTGTGCTGCCCCCTTGAGGAGGTCTCCCCGTAGGGCCCCTCTCTCACGCCCAGGACGCGCAGCAAAGTGATACCCAAAGAAAATACGGGTACGTAGTGACATTAATAAGGCTAACATAGTGAACAATCTACACAGTAGTGTACAGTGAGAAATAACAGAATAAGGCCCGAATGATATATAAATGACTGTGGACATATTCAATGCACAGTGACCCGATACCTGGCAGAACAGAAAAGACCATATACAGGAGGGCGTAAAGAAAACTTGTGTTAGAGCAGGTGCGTGCGGGGTTCATCAGAAACTTGTGACCCAGTGCTACTGTGCCTAAGCAACTCCCGTGAGTGACGCGACCTGCATTTACCCACTTATGGTAATATTCATTCCCCCCCACTCCTGATCACGTCCTCCCCCAGTGAAACGAACTCAGTAAATAAAACGCCATCTCTGCCAAAGCATACTATTCGGGTACTGTAATATTAGTACTAAATATTCCTGTACAAGTGAAGAATGACTTGCTGTGTGTGTAATCTTACCCATTGTATTAAAGGCTAATTCTGTGTTTCCTGTCTTTACACATATCCAATATCTCCTTGTGTATATTGTCACGGTGTCAGAGTTAAGGTAATAGATGTGTTAAGGTGTACTGCCTGGTTTTTGTCCTGTTCCTTTGTGGGTGCTTTACTTCCGGTCCGGAAAGAGGACCCCGCTCAGTAGCTGGTGTTCTTAGGACGAGAGGTCGGACTAAAAACACCCAGCATAACAAAATAAAGTTTATTTACAGAAAATGGAAGTAAATTCTAGGACAACAAGAAAGCATATATGACAACACACCAGAATCAATTATATTATTTAAATTCCGCACAAACTCATTGAGCCTAAAGGACAAGAACAAGAAACTGAATGCCAATTTTGTGATTGATCCAGAGAACCTAGAACATTTCGTACTGGACTGTGCAAAGTATAACCAGAGGAGATCACAACAATCGTACAAACAAGAAAATTGGTGAAATTTTATTCAACAGGGAAAATATTCGAGATAAAACTACATGACTTGGAAAATAAGGTTCATACACACAGGTAAATAACCGAAATTCTGAAGAAAACTGAAAACGTTATATGAAAGAAGAAAATAGACACTTCTATGTATTCAATTTACCAATGAAGAAGCGCCGTTGACCACTTTCAAAACGCCCCATTAGAGAAAGCCTTGTAAAATATTGTAGGAAATAATATATGTACCATGCGTGTTGTAAGATTTGGATATGGAAACTGATGATAATATTTTAAACAAAGGTGGTAAATATTTTCCATTTCCAGTAAGGCTCAGCTTAGAGCAGAATATCTGAAAACTCGGCGAAGTAGCTGAGTGTTGGGTTGTTGGCCACTGCAGCGGTAAATTTTGATACGATTTGCAAAAGGTAAGCTTTGGCATAGTATTGACGTCAACAGCGTTATCTAAAGCAGCATGGTGATAAGGTGATAATTTCGGATATGTATGATAAGGGAACACTGATAAAAGGAGCACGTGGGATGACTGCTGTGCTGGGGAGCTGAGGACTCGCCGTCACAGGGGTGGAGTTAGTCAACGTTAGCCTATACTGGAATTTGTTGGGTATCGCAGACCCAGGGTATGTTTTTGTTTTCACCGATATCCTTATGTATCGTTGTTTGTGTGTTTTAATTTTTGAACATTAGGACCCCCATTAACATGGGTAGTGATGACTACAGGTAAGCAACGTTCATGACCGTCCATTTGAAGGTTAGGTCAGAACGTGTTGTGAAATTGATGAGGTTATGTAAGAGAGTATTAGATTTCTGCAACATGTAAAACATGTGGTTATGGTATAACCAGGTAATATTTATTGACAGTTTTTGTGAATGGGAGCTGTGTACACCTTGGTAATCGGTAAATGTTTACAAATTGCCTGTAATAGTTTTGACCCTGAAACTTTTTTTTTTATGGATTCTAGTTTGGTTCGTTAGTTTCTGATATAGATATTCGTCAGAAGTGTAATTTTTGTAATATATGGCAACATTTCCTTATCTTAGTAGGCTGTGGCATGGTGTATCAGGGTAACTACTGGTAGTGAAGCCTACAAGCCCTGCATTTACATACCCTGACTTTTTTTTTTTTTTTTTTTTTTTATAAATAGCTGAGACTTGCAGCAATTGACCCCTGACCCTTCAGGCGGGTAAAGTCAATTATGAAACCTATCTGTTTATAGCCAGATGCCATAATCCCTTAAAGGGTGGCTGCTTGTCTTTGAGTTATATAATGGTTTTACGGGGAGGGTCACTAACCCACTGCCAACCCACTTGTTGATGTGTAGGGAACATGTATGGGTTGGTTATATGGTTACCACCCTAAGTTGTAAATTGTTTCCTGGCTTTCACTGTAAAGTCATCTGAATACAAAAGAGTAATAAAGTGACAGGAAAGATGGAAGACATAGGAGGAGGGGAGGGCAGACATAGAAAAAGATATGATAAAGGTGAAAGAAGAAGTAGGTAGTACTATATCAGGTGAGTGGATGATGACTGCCACCACCTACCACATAATATGAAATAAATAAAAATAGTCCTTCAGAAAAAAAAAAAATGGTACTGGTAAATATTTCCTCTATTGCCATTTCCTATTTTTGTTTTTTCTTCCAATTGATAGTTTTTTAGTTCATTTGTGTTTTAGGCCTCATTTGTTGTGCAGATGAATAATAACCATAATATGACTATGACAGTTACCTCCTAACCCTACGGGAGCTCTTGATTGCCACCTAACCTAACTAAAGTAACCTAACTTACCCTGCTGCTCCATTTTGGCTCATCTGACAAGCTAAGCTGTCGCAACCTAAGATATCTCAGCCTAAGCTAACCGAGCCCAGGATCATGGAAATTAAAAATATTCTTAAAAAACAAATGCCCCTATGATTACCACATACTTCTTTTTCCCCTTTTCCTTTGTACAAGGGAATAATTATACCTGACTTCCAATCCTCTGGGACTCTTCCTTCCTCCCAGGCCAATCTGCACATCTTCCACATCCATTCTACTACTATCTCTCCCCCATGCTTCAGCATTTCACCACACACTCCATCAATTCCTGGATGATTATGGTAAATGAGTGTGTGAGAAAAAGTAATTTGAAAGTTGATGTATTTGTGAAATTGACAAAGGATTGAGTTGCTTTTCTGGATTTTGTATGGAAAAGTGATTGGCAGAGGTTCAGTACCCCCTTTTATTAGCTAAACAGTTAATGGATTGACTGTCCAGCAGGTGTATGTGGAGGACATCTACTTAATAAAGAGAAATGTTGGGAAAATGTGTGCAAATAGCAATACTTGTATGGTGGAGTCAGCACTCTGTGAGCTTGAATAATGTGTGTGATTTTCGGACCTATTTCACTGGTTGTGCTGTTGATAGTTTTCCCACTTTCAAAATTTCTCTTTTTTTGTGTGTGTTTTAGGATCCTACCTCACTCTGTCTTTGGGAAGAAAGGTCTGGGTGATGATAATTATTTCCCCTCAGGTGGTAAAATGAATGAAATGGAAGGGTGGGATCCAAGAGTAGAGGACTACCATGATCACCGTAGTAGCACTGTTAATGGCCTAGGGCCACTCTCCAACTTCTCACGATCAACCAACTTGTAAGTGGTTTCTTGTAGTTAGAAATAATCTTGGTCAGTACATTGGCCACTTTTGAGAGATGATACCAGTGTTCATTGTTTGTTTATGATTAAATAATTATTGTTTGTTATTAGCTATTTTTTTGTGTGAATCCAATTGTATCACTGCTTTTAATTTAATTTATTTTTCTTTGCAACTTAGAGGAATTTGTCTCTAATGCATTAATTAATAAATTAGATAATTTAAATGGCAAAGTAACTTCAAGTAAACTTCAACATTAATCTAGTGTCACTGCAGTGTAGTGCCTCTTTTTGACAGGGCCAGGACACAGGACTGTATACGAGAGCCACGAGGTCTTTATGTAAAGAATGTTCCTTGCAGCTTGACTACTGTAAGTGAGAAATTATTGAGTTTTAGTGTGCCATAGAATGGTAGTATAAGAATTATATTTTTGAAGCCAACATGCATTATAGGGAGTCCGGTGCCTGGTTAGGCTCCAATAAAACTAGGCTGGCATTAATAGGTGGATGGCATGTGAGGGGTGTAAATGAAGCATGTAAGAGTAGAAGTAATAACAGTTCTCTAGGAACAAAATAGTGTGATGGTTCTGGATGAGACAAAGATGAGAAGGAGCAAAATGAATTAATGAGAAAGTGTGTCAGTGTGTGGTCAGATGAGCATGGTTAGTCTGAATAAAAATAGAGACTTGTTTTGTTGAACTGTTGATGGTGGAGTGGAATGAAATATTATAACTTTCAGCTATGTTGCATATATGTCAGGTTTGAATTTGAAGTGACAAAAGTGCCAGTTATTATTGATAACACATATTGTAATAATGAAATTGTGGAAGAGAATGAAATACCGAGTGTCAGTTCAAAGTACAGGTATGTCAAGCTTGAGTTTGAAAAGGTATCACTGATTCTTGCCTGTGCACATTATAACAAAACAGGGTGGAAGAGAAAGAAGTCCAGATTTAAAGGTGTTGCAGTGTAGCAGTGACGAAAGACATAACTGGAAGATTTGATTTGACTGTCCATGTGAAGGTGATATGAGTCCTTGTGGAGTACCAAGGAAGAATAATTATAGTGGATGACAGGTGAAAGGTGTGTCAGAAAAGAAAGTTTATGCAAACATAATTCCAGAAATGAAAAGTGACAAGCCAAATGGTTTCTTGTACATCAGGAAACCATTTACTATGCTGGGTGGTAACCATATAACCAAACTATGGCACCTGGTGGTTTAGTGGGTAATTATGGCACTCCAGTCAGATTGAGCCTGCGTAGGTATATATCCAAGGGATGGTTGAGGTTTAGTGCTCATGTAATCCCACTCAGGGATGAGGCTGGTGACTCATCTTAACCCTCTCATACACGGGGGCCCAGTAAAAAATAAAACCTGCACTTTTTCAGCGCAGGTTGCGTCCAAGTGAAATCCAGCTACAGTAAAACCTGTATATAATGAACTTCAAGCATGAGCATGCAATATGTGCAAAAAATGACCGAAAAATTCACAGTACAGTATATCACGCAGCCTTTCCAGAATGTATGACGCAGTCTACCTATCGGGATTTCTGGAATGCTATACGCAGCCAAGGGATTAAAAGTCACCAGACTCTGGAGACATTTTTCTCGTTTTATAAATATTGACGCTTGGGATGTTATGATCCTAAGTGCCTCTCATAAGGTAGTTGCAGGATTATTTCACCTGATGGGGCTTGTCACTTTACATAACACCACTAAATGGTATGGATATGTCATGTAGATATATAATTCACTGCTCTGCATAAGAATGTAGTACAGTACTGCACTATGTTGAGCATCAGGCAGAGTAAGATCTGATTCCAGGAGCCATGAATTTTCTGCTGTTGATAACTTGCTTCTTCATTGTGTTCAGTAAAACTGCTTGTAGTACATGCTTTGCGCACTGTCCAGAGGAGGGTGAATTTCCTTGATTCAGCCATTAATTTAGAGTTTATCCTTTCCCTTAGCATGTGAGAAGAGTGATGACTTTTGACTGTGCCATAATTATCAGATAATTTTAAGTTTCCCAAGGATGTGAGAGTATGATACAGGTATAAATAGTTGTACCAAAGCTGTTATGTAGCACTGCTATATGTGTCCAATTAATTTTTGCAGGAAAACTTGGAGAAAATGTTCAGTGAGCATGGGAATGTTCTGAGTGTGTTCATTGGCCAGCCAAATGCAGAGCTTGCAGCCAACAACATCACATGGGCTATTGTCAAAGTGCCCAGTATGAGGTGGGGGTATTTGTATTCTCATGTTAATTTTGTTCTGTTTCTCATTCCTTTCTGTAAGGCTTGCCCAAATTTGAAACTGAATTTTCTGCAGCATAGTTTTGTCCTGTTTCTCATACCTTTCTGTAAGTCATGTTCAAATTTATAACTGAATTTTCCATAGCATAGGTGTTTGATTGTATTAGTCATATTCCTGGGGATAGGGGAGACTATTTACTATTAATAATAATCTGATCTTTTGTATCTTAGAAACGTCATTTCATCCTCAGGAATTTGCTAGTGCTCAACACTCATTTGTGCCTACAAACACAAGAATTGTGATGTCACTCATACCCAGTAACACCCCGATATATGATACCCCTAGATGCGATACCCTTGCTTAACCCCTTAACTGCGGGGCGTCGCTTTTGTGACGCTTGGGAGCAAGGGATTATACCGCGGGGCGTCACTTTTGTGATTCTGTGTTATTTTGAATTCACCCTGGCTTTCAAGTGGTGACTTGTATCATCTATCAGTACTGCCAATGTCCAACACTAGTCAGCACTCCTAATCTCATCTGTACTCCCATCCATTGTTGACAATTTAGCCATTTCTCCCCGTTCGTGACTCCCCTCCCTAACCCCCCTCCATTACCCTGTTTGATAGCATACACTGTTTGATAGCACAAATCCATTGGGTATGATAAGATTGCCTGCTAAAGAAACAGGAGTAAAGAAAATAAATACTGTGTGGTAGGTGGGGGCACCCATCATCCACTCACTCAGTGCAGAGTGATGCCATATGAGCTCTACACTGAGTGACAAGCCAAATGGTTTCCTGTACCCAGGAAACCATTTACTATGCTGGGTGGTAACCATATAACCGGGGTTTCTGGCAGGGTTAAGTGTCCCCCAGATTCCCCAATCCAAAATCACTTAATCATGGCAGTTGTTTAAGAGTGCCTCGGAGGGCCCTATACCTGCCCAGGCCCCAACCAAATGGGCAGACTTGCATGGCCATGTGGAATGTGAGAGGTATGAATGAGGAGGACTAAGAAGGTTGAAGTGGTGAATGTGTTCAAGAGTGCGAGATATGCCATGATGGCATTGTGTGAAACAAAGGTGAAAGGGTGCGAAGTGGAGGAGTAGGAGGGTGTGAAATGTGTAAGATCGGGTATGAATGCGAGAGGAGGACGTAAGGAAGGAGTTGCTTTGTTGATGAATGAGATGTGGCAGAATGGAATGAGAGACTACAAATGTGTCAGCTCGAGGTGTATGTATGTCAAGTTCAAGTTTGAGGAGGTGAAAGTGGCAGTGATTGTAGCGTATGCACTGTGTAAGAACAGGAGTGAGAGAGAGACAGACAGATTTTGGGATGAGCTGGGTGAAGTTAGGCAGAAGGACAAGGAAAGAATGAAGTAAAGAAAGAGTGAAGAAGAAGGAAGAAAAAGAGGGAGGAGAGGAAAGCGCAGACACCTGAGAGCAGCACTGCATCGAGTGAGTGGATGATGAGCACCCCCGACCTACCACATCATATTATTATTATTATTATTATTATTATTATTATTATTATTATCATCATCGTCATCGTCATCATCATCAATTAAAATAATTTTTACTTTCTAGAGACTCCATGGCAATGATAGCAGCCCTGAACAACAAGCCTCCATTTCATCTGAGGGTGGAGCTGTCCATGACGGAGGAGGAGAAGAAAAAGAGGAGAGAAGAGAGAGAGAAAGAGAAGCAGTTTCAACAACAGGTAATTTTTTTTTCCCCAAACTTTTTCACTTTCGTATAATTCTAGTTGAAATGGTTGTCATGAGATTACACTATGTACAGTCATTTTATATAAAGTGCTCATTGAGGCTAATATTCCCTTGTAATGTATTTTTCATCATCATTATCATCATCCAGACCTCCTTTCCCACCCAAGGGCAGGGTGAGGAGTAGCAGTGTCCCGACAGCCCTAGTTTGCCCAATCCAGTGGGCCATGCTTCCATTCACTTATCATTCAAGCCCCTGGAATCCTGGCTCTATTGTGCAGTAGGAAGGTGTTTTTCTGAGTTAGGCTTGGTTAGGGTCCATAAGTACCAGTCCAGGAGCCAGTCACCAGAATGTTTATTATTGTATGAACCTTCTTCTAAACCCTCATTTTATGTTTCTTTTGCATTTATTTCAGTCATTTATGTGCCTTATTGGTGTGATTTGGGTCTTAAATAGGTGCTATGCATGTCCAGAGGGAGTTGTATAGGTGTTTCTCTGAGTTAGGGCCCATAAGTTCAAGTCCATAAACTGGGGCCCAATATCCGGACAGAACCACTATCCGGACCTACCTATGGCTCTATTACGTCAGATATTGGAGTGATTACTATATATATGTGTGTGTGTGTATGTGTACACCTGTGACTAGGCTATGGCATACATTATTATTATTATTATTTATTTATTTATTTTTTAAGGTGGAGGAGATGACAAAGAATTATTCTGCCAGTAATAAACCCTTGTCCTCAACCCCCTCCAACTATTTCAAGACAGGATCCTCCCATGGTCGTGGCAAGATGATGATTACCATGGCTGCAAAATTCGAGGCAAGTTTATATTGAGTATTCTCCTATACAGAAAAATATCTGTAGTCTGACTTCATATACTACATGTATATCTATCTATCTATCTATTACAAGACGCCATAATCCCGTAAAGGGAATGGCAATGATTAGGTGGATGTGTAGTGCATCCTTGAGTGCAAGGCCTGGGAGGACTAGGTTTACAATGAAAGAGTTGAGAGGTAGGATGGGATTGGAGTGTATTAATGTTGTGATGAGGAGAGTTAGATTAAGATGGTTTCGGCATGTGGAGAGGATGGGGGACAATAATTGGGTGCAGCAAGTGAGAAGTGTTAATGTTGGGGGTAGGGTAATGAGAGAGACCAAAAAAAGACCTGGGATGAGGCCATTGAGTGTGACCTCAGGGTTAAGGGACTTAACCCGTCACGTCCCGAGGTTTTCCACACCTCCGACATTATTATTTCTGGCTGTTTCTTCTTCTAATGCTATGTAAACATTGTCCTCTACATTGTCATTGATTGGGGAACTCTGGCCCTGAATATCTTTACTAGCCAGGTCACTGGTAACAGGTCCATTGCTGAGACAATGGTGTGAGGGGGGAGGTTATGCAGTGTAAGGCATTGTCCCTGCTTGGCATCTTGTAGAGGAATAGAGGAAGGTGTCCCGTGTATACATACGAAAAATCACGCGTGAAAATTGAAAATTGTGCAAATTAGGGACCTTGCAATTGCATACGTACTGGTACGTTGCCGGGACTGGCAAATGCAAATCGTTGCAATGTACCCATACGTCGATGGGACGGGGCGGGTTAAGTAGAGAAGCTACCAGAGATCAAACAGCATGGAGAGTTGCCATTAGGTGACAAAAGCCGATGCATGCAAGCATGTTGGAGCCTTCAAAAATGAAGACAACAGAATGAAAACATGATGGGTGTGGCACTGTCTTTTAACTTGGTACTTGACAAATTGGTTGTCAAGTGCTGGTGGAGGGGGGGGGAGGTGCAGATACCCTTTTTAGTGAGATGGAGCAGGGATTCTGGAGGCTTGGATAATTGTGAATGATTGTTGGTCCATTTCACTGGCTATGTTATATGCTGATCATCCTGCATTGTGTGCTTCTCCATTCCTTGTTTCTGAATCCTGCTTCACCCCTCCATTTTTTTTTTATTTTTTTTTTTATGTGCAGCAATAATAACAGAGCAGATAATAAAGAATTCTAGGAAAGTTTGTAGGTTGATTTGTGTATTGACACTAATAATTTTTATTTAATTTTTTTCTGTAGGAGAGAATGGAGCAGAAAAAGAGCCCACCTGGTGGTTTATCACAAAGGCAAGTTTTTTGCAGATTAAGAGTTTTGTATGTTAAGTGAAAAAGTTACTACATGACAGTATTGTGATACCAACTCTAACGTATGGAAGTGAAGCTTGGACGAATGAGGTGGAGGGGGGAAGAGAGAGGGGGAGGCTGAGAGTGAGATGGAGGGGAGGGGTGGAGAGATATGTGAGAGAGGGGGATGTGAGCTGGAATCAAGGCAGTGAAATGATGGGGGAGTGGGCAGGAGGCAATTTGTTCGTGGCCACCTTTTATGGGATTGAGGCTTCTAGCAATAGGTAGAGAGATAAAATAAGAATATTTGAGTCATGTTACATTATAAATTTACTGATGTTTAAAGCTATGTTCATTCTTTATTCCTCAGTTCCCCCAAATGCCGACAGTCAGAACACGTCACAACACTCCAAGGCAAAGCATCCTTGCCAAAACCAGTGGTATGTTACTAATATGATGCAGTTTTACTTTAGTGTGGTTCTTATATCCTACTTTTACTCCCTAGTGTTTTATATATACACTTCTCCTACGCTGTTTGACAGGGATGCGATCCATAAAAAGTGGTTGAATAACAAACCAATTTTTCCCATGAGATTGTTAAGAAATAGGGGGGTAGGTTCCTGACCACCTTCGTCATTAAAAAAATATTCAGTAATGATAAAAAAAATACCGGTAAATATGAATGAAAGTGACAAAGGAATTTGATATGTTTTCTTATAGTCCTGCATTCTCAAGGAAAATAAAATGCTGTTCACTGTACTTGATTTTTTTTTTAAATTCTGTTTGTTTTGTTTGTGATTTTATTATACATGCAGTTGATTTGGAGATAAAGTATATTTCTACTTTTAATGACCTCTTTATTTTCTTAAATGAATGAAAGAACAGATTTAATTGACTTTTCTATTCATTTCAAGAAAAGTAATATTTGTACATATTAATTATACTGTACTTCAGTGGAGATGAACATAAATTTTCAAAGTATTATATGAAAGAAATCGGACTGTTCTTAAACATAAACATTGTCAACATGGGTTCGTGGAACAAAGCAACTTTTTGTAAGGAAGAGGCCATTTGTTTGTTTGCTTTTCATGGACTGTCTGTTTGTATAGAAGTAAGAAACCAATGACTGATCAACAGTAGTGAATAAAGATTCTAAAAGGTGAGAGTGTATTCGAGTTAAAACTACTCATATCAAGCAACTTTGCTGTAGTCTTGGTCGACATTTATTTATTTTTTTTTTTTAGAACTGCCTTTCCAGAATTGTGGTGCATCTTTTACACTGCAGCATCTTATATGCCGTGAAATACAGTAACTGTTTTTTCCAAGGGGTGGGTGACTTGGGGGGACGGGGAAGAAATTCTCTTTTATGAACGATTGAATGTTTGGGGCTATGGTAGTTTAGCCATACACCTTGAAGAGAATATGGGATAGTCTTCTACTGTTACCATATCAGTTTGTTATTTAGGGGATAAGTGTAGCCTGCATAGCCTTTTGATTTCCAGATTCTGAATTCATGCAGTTTAGTGTGTTGATTCATTTGTGATAATCAAGCCTTTACTTGTGTTGTATATTACTGTTATTTAATGTCACTGATACATTAGGTGATGAACATTGGGTATCAATCGGTGATGACGAAGCGGAGAAAGCCACTTCCATGTGTATTCTGTGGAGCTTCTGGCAAGGTGCGGTGTTCTGTATGCAAGGCCTGGTATTGTAGCAAGCTGTGCCAAGTGGATGATTGGTACAGTCACAAGATGCTCTGCTCATCTCCACCGTGAGTATATTAGTATTGTTTGATTGCTGCTGTAATGTGCTGTACTTGTCATAGGGTATTCTCACTTTGGGTTTTTAAGGCAACAAATATCTCTTAATGGGTCAACTGTGGAATTTTGGTAACGTAATGTATCCCATTGAACCCATGGTATAACTTCCCCTCTTAATGTAAATTTGCTTAGCATTGTTTGGGAGCAGTGCGTCCTTTTCATTAAAGGGGTGGTGCCTGTGCAAGGAAAGCAGTTTACCTAACATTTAGTCTTGGCACTCTACCAGGCTCCTAGGCCAGAGTGTACATTACATTTTCCAGATCCATGCAGTTGCTCTCCCCTTAATGGTGTGAATAGTGTCTTAGGTGCTATGCATGTGCAGTAGGGAGGTGTTTTTCTGAGTTAGGCTAGGTTAGGGTCCATAACTACCAGTCCAGGAGCCAGGGACTTGTTGTAAGTACCCAGAATGTTTAATATTGTATAAACCTACCTCTAAAACCTCATTTTATGGTTCTTTTGCATTAATTTCAGTCTTTTATGTCCCTTATTGGTGTGATTTAGGTCTTAAATAGGTTCTATGCATGTTCAGAGGGAGTTGTATAGGTGTTTTTCTGAGTTAGGGTCCATAAGTACATGTCCAGGAGGCTGGGGCCCAATATCCGGACTTGCCTTTGGCTCTATTACATCGGATATTGGAGGGATCACTGTATATGTATATATATATATATATATATATATATATATATATATATATATATATATATATAGGCAAATTCACTTTCATCTCACATGTCAGGACTGGCTTGTCTAGTCCCTGGCTCCTACGCTCCTCATGGGGCGGCACAAGATTGGATGGATGGATATATATATATATATCCATTCATCCATCCAATCCTGTGCCGCCCCATGAGGAGCGTAGAAGCCAGGGTCTAGACAAGCCTATATATATATATATATATATATATCCATCCATCCATCCATCCATCCATCCAATTTTGTGCCGCCCCATGAGGAGCGTACGAGCCAGGGCTTAGACAAGCCAGACCTGACATGTGAGATGAAAGTGAATTTGCCTATATATATATACAGTATATATATATAGCATGGTGGAATGAAGAGGTGGGACAGGCTGTGGCACAAAAGAAGAAAGCATATAGTGGGTGAATGAGAAACAGGTAAGTGGAGGAAGTTGAGAGACGGGAGAGTGAGTTATATGTAGAGAGGGTAAGAGAGGTGAAAAGATTAATAAGAGAGAGGAAGAAGAGAGTGGATGAGGAATTTGGAAGGAATCTGAGTGTAAAGTGGAGGGAATGTAGGGAAATGTTCTGGAAAGAGGTATAGAGAGTTAGACAGGGTGATAAAGAAGTTAGTCGGGGAGTGAAAGATAAAAATGGTAGATTGCTAGTGGAGAAGGGAGAAAAAGTGAGCAGTTGGAGAGAATACTTTAAGGAATTGTTGAACATAGAGAATGAAAGTAATGCAAGTATAAGTGGCCAGGGAATGGCTGGGAGAAGGAGGGAGGTGAGAAGAGGAAGAAATCATTAGGATGGAAGTTGTGGAAGCAGTGAAGAAAGTCAAAATGGGGATAGCCCCAGGAATTGATGGAGTGTGTGATATGGGGGAGAGATAGTAGTAGAATGAGTGTGGAAGATGTGTAGATTGGCCTGGGAGGAAGGTAGAGTCCCGGATGATTGGAAGAGGGGTATAATTATTCCTCTGTACAAAGGAAAAGGGGAAAGAAAAGTGTATGGTAATCATAGTGGCATTTTTCTTCTTAGTGGAATAGGATAATTTTATGGTAGGATACATATTGACAGAGTAAGGATAATAACAGTGGATCTAGTTGGGGAATAAGAGTGATGTTTTAGGAAGGGAAGAGGTTTTGTAGATCAGATATTCATTCTTAGGTCTTTAGTGGGAAAGTTTCTAGAGAGGGAAAGAAGTTGTATGCTGCTTTCATGGCTTTGGGGAAAGCATATGAGAGGGTGGATAGACACAGAATGTGGAAAGTATTAAAAATATATGGAGTGAATGGGAAGTTGTTGATTGCCGTGAAGTGTATGTATGAGGGTGCCAAGGCTGCAGTGTGTGTGGACAGTGAACTGAGTGAATTTCCTATTTGAATGTAGATTGAAACAGGGATGTGTCATGTCTTCCTGATTATTCAGTCTTTATATGGATGGTGTTATAAAAGAACTACAAGGTAAAGCAGTGGATGTTGAAGGGCCCTAATGAGAGAGGGCGGTGTTTGGACACTCCCCATACTGTTGTTTGCAGACGATACTGTGTTATTAAATGAAGATGAAGGGGAGCTGCAAGGCTTGGTGAATGAGTTTGGGAGAGTGTGTAAGAAACTGAATCTAAAGGTGAATGTAGAAAAGAGTGAAGGTATGGTCTTCGAGAGAGATGAAGTCACTGAATGTACAGTGAGGTTGGATGAGGAGGAAATGGAAAATGTCAGTTTGTTTAAGGACTTAGGTAATGTGATGAGTAAGAATGGAAGTTTAGACGGTGAACTGCTTGAAATGGTACAACAAGGAAGAAAAGTTGCTGAATCTTTGACAGCAGTAATAAGAAACAGGGAAGTGGGCACGGAAGTAAATAAGTTGCTGCATGACAGTATTATGATACTACCTCTAATGTATAGATGTGAAGCTTGGACTTTGATGGAGGGACACAAGTCCTAAGTGAGAGCAGTGGAAATGAGTTATTTGAGAGGAGCATGTAGAGTCACATAGAGAGACAGACTGAAAAATGAGAAAGTGAAGGAGCATTGTGGTGTGTGGATGTGGATATGATAGAAAGCGTTAGGAGAAACACGTTGAGGTGGTTTGGCCATGTGGACAGGATGGAGACAAAGACACTGTTGAGGAAAGTGTGTGTGAGTGAAGTGAAAGGGGGAAGAGGGAGGGGGAGGCCAAAGATGAGATGGATAGAGTGGAGAGGTATGTGAGAGAGGGGGGTGTGAGCAGGGCAGTGAAATGGCGGGGGATGGGACAACATGGAGGTGATTTGTTTGTGGCCACCCTTTGTGGGATTAAGGCATCTAGCAATAGATAGTAAATATATATATATATATATATATATATATATGTATAGATAGATAGGTAGATAGATATGAACTAAGGTTTAATTACAGTTTCATTTCAATTAACAGACATTTGGAGACACCTGACAACTATGCTGTATATGATGGCAGTCCTGAGACAACTTGTAATTTGCCATCCTTCAGAAGCAGTGAAGTGGTTAGTGCTGGCAAAACAGAGCACAGAAAGAGTACAATTAAAGGCTCAAAGCATATGCACTTGAAACAGGAAGATGAAACATCATATAAAACTACAACTGGTCTCCCCAAAATGTTTCGGAAATCAGTTTCTCACTCACCATCACGCCAGTTACGAAGACCTCGCAATACTGAGAACTTCAATTTTCAACTTTTCACAAACTCCAGTGGAAACTTACATAATAGTCCTAAACATCGTATGGGGATTAGGGAAGGTGTGATATCGACAAGTGATACTGTAGATGCTGGCAGGTCATGTAACAATGATAACTTGCCTGCTGATACTCTCTCACCTAGAACTGATATGACCCTATATCCAGTTACACACAGTAACAAGATTTCATCCCAAACTACTAAAGATAACAAGATGACTCCTGCAGCTAGTGAGGAAAACAGTATGCCATCATTACTTGGTCAAAAAGGAACACCTACAGGTCAAGAACAGATCCCACCGTTCTCCGTTGGACGTGGAAAGATCCCATCCTGTCTTTATTATGAAAAGACCCCAGCATGTACTTCTCTAGACAGTGTCTCATCCTCATGTGTTCAAGAAAAGACCTCCTCCTCAGCTTCACAGGACAAGACCTCACCCTCAACTGCACAGAACAAGACCTCACCCTCAGCTGCTCATGACAAAACCTCCCCCTCAGCTGCTCAAGACAAGACCTCACCTTCAGTTCCACAAGACAAGACCTTACCCTTAACTGCTTACGACAAGGTCCCATTCCCAGCTGCCCAAACCAAGGCCCCACCCTCAACTGTTCAAAGCAAGACCCCACCCTCAGCTGTTGAAAACAAGCTCCCACCTTCATCTGATGAAAACAAGATACCACCCTCTGATTCTGAAGATAAAGTATCATGCCCAGCTCCTGAGGAAAAGATCTTACTCTCAGTATTTCAAGAAAAGAACTCCTCCTTATCTCAAGACGTGCCACCTTTAGCAGTTCAAGAAGTAGACACAATCTTGGGTGACCACGAAAAGGTGATACCTGCAACTGTTCGAGGAAAAGTGCCTGCATCATCTGTACCTCAGAAAATCCTGCCCTCAACTTTTCAAAAGAACGTACACGCTTCTACTGATGAGCAGAATCAGCCCTCGTCTGCTCCAAAAAAAATCCCATCCTTGACTTTGGAAGAAAATGACTTTCTTTCAGCAGCTCAGAATAAAATTACATCTGTAACTGCTGAGGGAGACAAGGACGATGTTACGGAAGTTAATTCACTGCACTCACTTCTGCAGAGTTTCCCATGTGTGTCTAATGTTTTAAAATTAGAAGGTGATTATGAAGGAGGCATTACCATAGTTGAAAGCTTTAAGCAGTTTTATGCAGCAATCTTCATTGAGGGATCCATGGATGTGTTGTGCAAATTTCATGATACTTTGGCCAACACTCCTGATGATGGATATTTTAAGGCCAAAATTGGATCTTTGGTTGCAGCTTTATCACCCACAGATGAGATCTGGTATCGTGCATTTGTTTATGACTCAAGTGCTGATGGTTTCTTGGTTTGTTATATTGATTTTGGAAATATGGAGGAGGTCACTTTAGTAAGGTCACTTCCAGAACAATTTGCTGCTGTACCTGGACTAGTAATGGTGGTGCAGTTACACAGTGTGGTTCAGCCTGATGTGCAGATTTTATTAGAAAAGAATATCAAAGAAGAAAGTCACATTTTTATCAGGGTTACTGATAAGAAGTCAAAGGTTCTCAAAGTGTCCCTTAGATGTGAGAAAAGCCCTAGTACAGTGGTGGAGTACATTATGAAGCCTTGGTACACTGCTCTGCCTTGTTTAAAGGCATCTCATAGAAAACTCTGTGATGTGAGTTTTGCATCTTCACCACCAACAGACAGGGGTTTTGATTCAGCTTCGTTTGAGTTGGGTTCCATGCCACCTGCTTGCAGCGTGTTAAGTAAAGACATCCCTGTTGATAATGTAAAGCCATCTGAAGAAATATCAGCTAACACCTCTTCACTCTTAGGCTTTGAAGAAACACACAAGGTACTCTTGCCCACAACTCCTAAATCTGTCAACACTGTTGACAATAATGTTGACAGACTGAAAACTGCCTCCATAAAATTATCTAAACTGCCACCACTGACTGTAAGTGATGGTCCAGAAGACCCATCAAACCATTGCACTCAAAACAAAGTACCAGAAATGGTAGGTCCATCTGCACCAAATGCTAAAGCACATACTCACAAAAGGTTTTGGGCAAGAGATTTGAGGAAAACTTTGTTAAATATTAGTGAAGAATATTTGGTAGTGCCTGTTTGGGTGGATCAAGAGAACAATGTTTATGTTCATCTGCTGACTGAAGAATTCTCAACTCAGTATGAATCTCTCGTCATTGATGTTGCTCTTCACTCTGAAAAAAGTAAGTCATTGATAATGTATTGTTTACCTGAGAAAATTAAATTAATTTCTTTTTACCTATCATCACCAATCATCATCATCATCATCAGTCGTCGTTGTCAGTCATCGTGGTCACTCGTCATTGTCAGTCATCATAGTCACTCATCATCATCAGTTGTCGTTGTCAGTCATCGTAGTCACTCATCATCATCAGTTGTCATTGTCAGTCATCATAGTCATCATCATCATTGTCATCATCATTATCAATAATCACTCTAACCCTGTTTTCAGTAAATAAGTGGGATGGTTATGAATGAGAAACAGGAGCAGGAGAACTGAAAACTGGAGAGCTGTTAACCAGATGCCCAGTGAAAAGGACCACATAACCAGTCACTCATTTCACAGGCAGACCATCTACACAGTTTTGGAGAGAACTTCACAGCCATATGTGGGGGTGGTAAATTTTGTTGACTGCTGCGATTTTAAAAGGAATGTAGTCCTTGTCACATGAATCTCCATATGTTACATTTATGGGGTGTGGTTAAGAGGAGGTTATGTCAAATGGAATTATTTGGATACAAGTAGTACTGTGTATACAGGTATACCGCAATATACAATACCCCTAGATGCGATACTCTGGCTTAACGATGGGGGTAGAAATACCACCATACCTTGCCTAGCAATGGCCAAACCCCGATTTAACGATGGGCTTTGATTTTTTTTTTTTTTTTTTTACCGATTTTGATTATATTTTAGACTAAGATTGTGTTTATTTTGATTTATAAATTGTTTTTAGACTAAGATTAATGTGTGTTAACCATAGATGGGGTGAACATTGTCATTTTGGGGTACAGTTTACTAAGCTTGATTTTTTTCCAGACTTATATTTGACGAGTCTCAGATTTGATTTGTTGGTCTTTGTGAATTATTTACAGGTGTTAGGCTTAGGTTAGCTTCTTTTACAGCTGTTAGGTCATTTAGGTTGGCTTTAAAGTTGTTTTTGGACTCATTTGGGTGGGTTTAGGACTTGGTGGGGGGGGGGGGAACCCAAGGCTCAAAAACACATCCCTGTACTTAACACGTTAAATCTGCCCCGAGATATGATGTCCCACCTAACGATGGGTTTTTGCTTAACCAATTGCATCGTTAAACTGAGATATACCTGTACTGCAATGATAAAATGTATGATTAATAGTATATCATATGTCTGGGAAGACTAAGTACTGTGGAATGTAAATACCCCAAGCTTCCCAGTTAACTGGGATTGTACTGTAAAGTATTACTGTCCTGTATTAATTCAGTATAGTATTTTATTTTATGCTTAGGTTTCATATTTTATTCATGGGAAAGATTCTAGGGTAGAGGGTCTAGATGGATAGTAACATGGTATCCGGCTCAATTCCAATTGTTGAGCCGATGGTGGGGTACTATGCAGCATCCGGCATTTCACTTCATTCAGCATAGGGCTTGGCTGAATTTTAACGGATAATTGAGAGTTTACTGTACATGTGGGTGGGTATAAAGAGGATATCATGTACTGTATATCAAGTTAGTACAGTAATGCAGTCATCATAAGTAGACAGTCTCACTATGTGCAGTATGTTTTGGGGAAATAGCTGTGAATGGTGATAGTGAATGGTAAGTAATGTGGTAATATCCATTAATTGTTTATTTGTTTATTTTTAGGCCAGAGTGTGAGTGATGTTGAAGTTGGTGAGCTGGTGTGTTGTTTTGTTGAAGCAGATAACCTTTGGTATCGAGCTGAAGTTATCGACACCCACTCTGACAGAGCTTCCGTCCACTTCATTGATTTTGGAGATACCAAGGAAATACCACTGGCAAGGATTAGAGAATTCTCAGCAAGTCTAATGGCCTATCCAGTTTCTTGTGCAAAGGTTCAGCTGGTGGGTGTGAAGAAGGATAATGCAGAAGCACAGCATAAGCTGTCTGCCATAATTGAATCTCAGTCTGTCTTCCTTCTTATTTCCTGTGGTGATGCTGGAGTACAGATTTTTGACATGGAAAGGAAACTGATAAATGAAACATTGATGTCATCATCTGAGAATATTAGCTCAAGCCAGCTGGATCAGTGCAACAATATGCATGACTGTAAGACTCAGCAACAAAGTACCCTAGCCAAGTCTTCTGCCAGTAGTGCAGTTCAGGATGAAGTAGAACAGCGCACTGCCACACCAAATGCTGAAGGTAAAGTTAATTTTCTTTTGTCTTTGCTTTTATGCCAAACACACTGAAGGAGCAACAAACAAAATATTCTAATTAATCATTCCTCTTCTGGAGTAATTAAATCATGGGCAGTGCACAAATGAATGGTGTAATACTTGTGCACTATTTTGTTTTTATATTTATCTGTATGGATGGCCATTCATTCACAAAAAATATGACACTAAGTAATCATCATCTAATCCTGTGTTGCCTCATGATTAGCATAGTAGTCTGGGGCTAGACAAGCCTCACTCATCCCTGAGTGGCATTATATGAGCAATAAACCCCAGTCACCCCTTGGATATATACCTGCACAGGCTCAATCCAATTGGAGTGCCATAATTACCCATTAAACCACCAGGCGCCATAGTTTGGTTATATGGTTACCACCCAGTGTAGTAAATGGTCTCCTGGTGTATAGGAAATCATTTGGCTTGTCATTCAGTGTAGTCATCCATACACAGAAGGAAGGGGAAAGAAAGAAGGGGAAGGAAGGAAAAAAGGAAGAGAGGAATGGGCAGTTAACCTATGAAGGGGAAGGAAGGAAAAAAGGAAGAGAGGAATGGGCAGTTAACCTGTGATATTACAGTGGTCTTTCAGTATTTGTGGGTTCTCTCTTGCCAGCTCTGATTTTTCACGGGTTGGTAAACCATCTGAAAATTACTATCTATCTACTATCTACTGCCAGACGCCATAATCCCGTAAGGGGTGGCCACTTGACTTTGAGTTACTTATTTTACAGGGAGGGGCACTAACCCTCCGAAAAATACATTAGTGTAAATTGTATTTTAGGATGATTTTTATTAAGTCATCTGAAAATTTACTTAAAACAAGTAAGAGTCTAACATCCATTGATGTTTTGGAGCACTACAAAGAGTTTTGAGGCAGTTGCACATAGTAGTTAAATTATGGCAGCAGGGACCTTTGCAGAGGAGTTTTTAATTATTTGTGGACATTTTGTATTTGTGTCATTTTGTGTTCACCAACTCCCCATAGCTAATAAGGAATCCATGTATTGCAGTGCTGTCATGCATTAGTTAGGAACTGGCAAATGAATGTAATCCCTTCACCGTTAATGGCAGTCACGGTTGACTGTCTAGGCCACTCCCATCGATGTCCATGCAGCAGGCTTTAAAAGGGGGGGGGGGGAACTTTCCTTTCTGCACTTCTTTTAGTCAGTGTTTGATGCAAACAATCACCATGTGGGGAGATAATTTTAAATCTCTCTCTCTCTCTCTCAACAGTAATAGTTCATTCATTCATTGCCAGACGCCATGTATCCCAAACGGGGTGGTCAACGGCTTTGAGTTAATAGTTTTACAGGGAGGAGCACTAATCCTCCACCAACCCCACTTGACACGTAGGGATGCCAACAGCATCTGGTGTTCCCAGGCGGTCACCCATCCAAGTACTAACCAGACCCAACGTTGCTTAACTTCACTGATCGGATTGATATAATTCTTCCATCCATCCATCCATCATCCAATCCTACATTGCCCCATGAGGAGCGTAGGAGCCCAGGGCTAGGCAGTTGGTCCCAACATTCAAGATGAGAGTGACCAGCCTCACTCATCCCTGAGTGGCATTACATGAGCAATCAACCCCAACCACCCCTTGGATATAAACTTTCACCGGCTTAATCCGATTGAAGCGCAATAATTACCCACTAAACCACCAGGCGCCAAAATTTGGTTATATGGTTACTGCCCAACTTAGTAAATGGTTTGCTGGTGCACAGGAAACCATTTGACTTGTCACTCAGTGTAGAGTCATCCACAGGCTGAAGGAAGTGGAAAAAATGAAGGAAAGAAAGACAGAAGAGGGAGTGTAAAGTCACCCATAGGCAGAAGGACAAGGAAAGAATGAAGGAAAGAAAGACAGAAGAGAATGGAAGGAAAGAAGGATGGAGAGGAAAGGGTAGACACCCGAGAGCTGCGTTGCATCGAGTGAGTGGATGGTGAGTGCCCCCACCTATCCATTACCATTAAGTATTGTAGTTAGAGCTGGAAAGGTATGTCTTCATAAGCTGGCACAAGTATATCAGGCACTGCTGCCTAGTTATATGAAGCCCCACAGCTCCCACCCTTTCCTGTGAATGGAAGGTGATGGGCTGCAAATGAAGGACAGTTTCAGCCTGCACTCCAATGGGTTCACATCCAGATGAGTGTAGGACCACTGCAGCAAGTAACTGTTAATGTCTGGGTGGTTTTGAATGTGATGATACACTTCTTCCTAAAGATGCCTCCAAAGAAGATTGACAACTGGTTTTCGGACTGGCAGTGGTCTGACAAAACCTCTGTGCATATACCAGGTGGCCCATATATTGCACCCTCCTGTTATTTATGTTGAGATGTCTGGGTTTGCTGATGTCAGGAGCACAGGCATTTGACTGCATCATGAAGTTACTAATCAACCATACAATCATTGTTTATATAAAAGCAGACATTGCAATGAGTGAAAAGGGTTATGGGAAGTAGAGAATGACACAGGGTAGACACTGGTAATGCTGACTAATTTGTCCCAGTATCATAGAAGAAACATCTCTATGTATCTATCAATTGCCAGATGCCTTAATCCTGTAAGGGTGGCTGCAGACAAATTGCCTTCATGTCCCCCGGTCCCCTGCCATTTCCCTGCCCTGCTCCCAGCTCACGTACCGCTTTTTCATATACCTCTCCGCTCCATCCCACCATCATCCTTGGCCTCCCCCTCCCTCTCCCCTCCTCTACCTCACTCACATACACTCTCCTCACAACTTCATCCTCTCCACATGGCCAGACCACCTCAGTGTATTTCTCTTAACACTTTCTATCACATCCATATCCACACCACAATGTTCCCTCACTTCCTCATATGCCAGTCTCTCTCAGTGTAATTCCACATGCATCTCTCAACATGTAAAAACTGAGGTTTGTAATATGTGGGCAACTCTGTGTGTGTGTGTGTGTGTTCTTACCTACCTAATTGTATCTTTACAGGAATGAGTCAAGCTCGTACTGTCCTGTGTTTTAAACCGTATTTATCGTACATATCCTGAAATTTGTGAATTGTTTTGGCACACACTATATCATTCGGTAGTGCATCCCACTGATCAGTTGCTCTGTTTGGGAAACTAAATTTCCTTACGTCTTTATCACCTTCCTTTTTATGCAATTTTTTGCAGTGTCCTCTTGCTGATCCATCCCCATAGGTTAAGTAATCATTTATGTCTATTTTCTCCTTCCCTGATATGCATTTATATAGCATAATCATGTCACCTCTTTTTCTTCTCTCCTTTCGTGTTGATAGATTCAGTTTTTTTTAGTCTTTCTTGGTAGCTTAGATCTCTTAAGCTTGGTACCCATGTTGCAGCGGCCCTTTGAACTTTTTCAATCTTGTCTATGTGTTTTTTGAGATGAGGACTCCAGGGTTGGTCCCATGAATGATGTTATTATCTTTCTTAGCATGTCTTCATCTATGTATGTAAACGCTATTCTCATATTTGCAAGCCGTGTATACATGTTCCGTACCTTCTCACTGATGTAGTCAGCCAGGGATAGTTTCGTTGGTGAAAGATCTACTGTATTATAACAGTGCTAAGTTTAGCTGACATGCATATTTTTGTAGTTGCAGATAACTTTGGTTTTGGACAACAGCCCCCAATGTATGGTACCTGCAGGACATCAGGACTTCCAGTAGGGCAAGATGTTGATGTGTTTGTGTTGGAGGCTTCCAGTCCATTTGCCATATTTTTGGTGCCTCAGGTAAGTTTGCATTATGAGTAAAGGGTTTGTTAGTAGATAATTACAGTTCCCAAATACACGTGTTGTGGATAAACCCCAGTCTGTTTCTCTGAGCAGACCTATCAAAGCAGGCAAACAACTGCCCATGCAGGACCATCCTGTGCAGTGAACTGATGTTCCCTTGTGGTTGACAGTGCCTCACAATAGTGAAACGCAGGGAAAATTGTGGAGGTTTAGTTTCTGGGTGGATCCCGCATTTGCAGTGTTCCACCCTTTTAACAGGGGCATCATAGGTGCCACACCACCCTGTTATCTGGTTATTTGATTACCAGCTAGGCTTGTCACTCAGTGTAGAACCACTCGAATTTAAATCCAATTATTATAAGTATTTTATGAATGGAGGATGCCTTTAGGCACATGGAGTTATTTTTTTTTTCCTTTGTTTTTCCTTCCTCCATTCATTATCAAAAAAAAAAAAAAAGAAGAAGAAGAAGAAGAGGCACCTGGAGTGGAAAGATAATGAATAATGACAGGAAGGATGAGAAAAACTGGAAGAGAGGAGGATAGACACAGAAAAAGAAAGACGAAGGAAGTAGTAGGCAGCACTACATGAAGTGACTGGATGGCAGGCACCCCCACTTACCACCATAAATTGTCAAGTACAGTCAAGTTGCATATGGCTTGAACTTCTATAGCACATTTTGCTATGACACAGAAAGGTGCCAGACCCCCCAAAAAACAAACCACGAGCATAAATTACCTATGGCGCGGGCGGGCATGAGTTCATATCCCGGTCAGACCAATGATTACTTTGTTAAGTTTCATTTCAGTTGTTACATTGGTTGGCAGCGTTGTGGGATGTGAGTTGGTTGGCAATTTGATGTTGGTCCATGGTTATCTGACAGCGTCCCTGCCCTCATCCCAGGGATGGGCTGTTTCGGTGTGGTCTGCAGCCTCCCCGTGGTGGCCTCCGATGCTTACGCTACTTTGTCTGTTCGAAAATCACCAAATTAATAACCAAGGGGAGAAAAGAGGGATGTGATGGGGTGTATAAAAGCCTGCATTGCCTAGAGGCAAAATGGGGATCCTCTGTTTGGCTTAGTGATAACGTGCACAATTATCAAGTGCGAGGGCCTGAGTTCAAATCCTGGTCAGACCAGTGATTAATTTGTTAAGTTTCATTTCAGTTGTTACACCTCTCTCTCTCTCTCTCTCTCTCTCTCTCTCTCTCTCTCTCTCTCTCTCTCTCTCTCTCTCCCTCCCTCCCTCCCTCCCTCCCTCCCTCCCTCCCTCCCTCCCTCCCTCCCCAGAAGTTATATTTCTTTTTGTTACAGGAGTTTGTACCCCTGTTCGTGAACATTGCCCAGATGTCTGAAAAGATGGATGATTCCTGCAGCATCCTACCATATCACCTTTACCGACCCATACTTGGGGAAATCTGCTTGGCTAAATTCAGTGAAGGTAAGTTTATTAACAGTTAAGTCAATGTCATTTAAACAACACATCTCAAACATTAAAAAAATAAAATAATACCAAGACTCAGTGCCTTGAGGTCACTTGCCCATACAACATTCGGACACAATAAGGAAACCGCCACCGCAGTATACAAACAATACATACGTTCAGTGATGAATTATGCAAGCCCTGCTTGGGCTCCTAACCTGACCAAAACACGCTACAACACTCTACAGACCATACAGAACAAGGCCCTAAAAATAATCACGCGCTGCACAGCTACTACGCCAACAGACCACCTACATCAAGAAACCAAAGTCCTCAAAGTCAAGGATTACCTAGACATGAGAGGCACCCAGTTTCTTGCTGCAGCTTCCACAAACCAACAACATCCACTATATTACATGGCAGCACGTTAACCCACACCAAGGAACATCAAAACAACACCCAGCACACGATACCATACACAAATACCGTCAACTCTTCCCCCTCACCCACCTCAGACCAGCTTCCAGAAGCATATCCATACTCAGATCACTTGTTGCTCCATTCAGTCACTTGAAGACAACACACAGCTGCATGCATGGCTTCCTGACATCCACCCTTCTGAATCCTATCTCCCTCGCGAGGATAAGGTCCACCTGGCCAGGCTGAGATGTGGGCACCATCCAGCCCTCTTAAGCTACCAGAAGAGACAGGATGACTCCGTCGCTGATGCCTGTCCAGGATGCATCACAGCACCCCATACTATTAAGCACATTATGGAAGACTGCATTACACATAATCACCTATGCCAACAACACAACATACACTCTTTGAGAGCTCTGTGGGAAAGCCCGGTCTCGGCCATGGCCTTCCTAAAGGACTTGGGGCTGTTCGGCCAGACTGCCTAGGGAACAGCTACTACTACTACTACGGTTAAGTCAGTTTATTCCTCTCGCTGTTACCAGACATTTAGTCTTGAGTAATGCTCCTTGGTGACCATTATAAGCACTGTTCACATACCTGTACATAAACTTCAAACAAGTACAGTACAAATGCTTTTTAGTTTTGTGTTGTCTTTGTGCTAGTTTTCTCATCAGTTCCATTGTTTTATTGCTGAACCATTGTGATAATTTGTTTGTGGGAGTGGGGAGTTGTGTTATGAAGTAAGCAATATCCAGTATAAAGTTTGGGTTGTAGTGTCATCTGTTGCCTCAAGGAATATGGTGCTTGTCCATGTAACTGGTAAGTTTGCTGGTAAATTTCATTAACCTATATGCTTGACATTGTTGGCAAGGGTTGTGTTTAGCTTGCTGAAGTGGTGTTCTGTTTCATTGATGAATTTATTCAGTTTACTTTCTTGTAGTTTGTGTAAGTAATGTGTGATCACTGTGGTTTGGAGTTGTGGTAATAATAGGAAGGCAATCTAAGGAAGTCGAGGCTCTGTTCACCAGGTGGTGGTTATTGAAAGTGTGGGCAAATAGAATGTGATGTTTATAAATGATAGGGAGTGGTGTGCTGGGTGTGCGGTGTAGGTTTATTGTCCATTGTCATTGGTAAAGTGCATGTTGTTGAGCTGTTGTGCAGTGTTGAAGTCTCAGCAGTTGTTTTTTGTTTGTTTTCATACCAGGAAGCATTTCTTGTTTTGTAGTCTCTGACAGTGATAGAGTTAAATGTTTGAGTTGGGGGAAAGTGAGGAGCTAAGGGTTGTAATGCGTTGGTATAGCATGGGAGATATCCATCCATCATCCAATCCTGTGTTGCCTGATGAGGAGCATAGGAGCCCAGAGCTAGGCAAGTTGGTCCTGACATTTAAGATGAGAGTAACCAGCCTCACTCATACCTGAGTGGCATTACATGAGCAGTAAACCCCAACCACCACATGGATATAAACCTACACAGGCTCAGTCTGATTGGAGCACCTTAATTACCCACTAATCCACCAGGCAACATAATTTGGTTGTATGGTTGCCACCTATTTCCTAATGTACAGGAAACCACTTAGCTTGTCACTTAGTGTAGAGTCACCCATAGGCAGAAGAATGAGGAAAGAAAGACAGAAGGGAGAGTGTAAAGTCACCAGTAGGCAGAAAGAAGAGGAAATAATGAAGGTAAGAAAGACAGAAGAGGAAGAGAGGAAAGGGCAGACACCCAAAGCAGCATTACATCGAGTGAGTGAATTGTCAGCCCCCACCTACTACCAGTGGGAAATATCGGGGAATGTAAATGATAAAATTGTTGATTAACTCTGCCAACGAAGTTGGAGGAGGTTATGTATTCACATGCGATTGTTTGTTTGTCCATGCAATATCTCCCAAAGTTCTCAACGAATTTCAAAGAAATTTTGTGGAAGGGTGGGCCATGGGCCAAGAAAAAAATTGATTAAATTTTGGAGTGGGTCTGGATCTTGCAGTGGCATTGGTGGAGGTATGTGCTCTCTAAGTGCTTCCTGGTTTGTTGTTCGTGACCAGATGAAATTTTGTGAAAGGGTGGGCCACATGGGCCAAGAAAGAATTGATTAAATTTTGGAGCAGACCTGGATCCTGTTATGACATTCGTGGAGGTATGTGCTCTCTGAGTGCCTTCTGGTTTCTTGTTTGTGACCAGATTTGTCAGTTACTGTATTTCTAATGTGATGTCATTCTAGAAGAATTATTATGTTGTGTTTTGTAGTGGATGGATGTGTGAATGTAACTGATAAGGGTATTGTCATTGGTTCTATGTGTGAAGATGTGTGAGTTTGATGTCAGGGATAAGGGACTGAATAGGGAGGCTGCCGGAGATCAAGCAGCGTGGAGAACTGCCACAACCAAGGTCAATGCATGTGACTGTGTTGGAGCCTTTATAAACAGCATGTTATGGAATGATCTCTTCTCTCGCATCAAATCGGGAACACTTCAGTGGAGTTTTGAGCTATAGGAATGGCCAAAAGTTGCATGGAGCCATGTCTGGTGAGTAGGGAGCCTGCCGGACCTGCGGAATGTTTGCTTGGCCAAAAATTCCTGAATCAGATGAGAGGAATGGGCAGCAGTGTCATGGTGCAGCCTCCAACTTGCTGCTTTCCAAAGGTCTAATCTTTTCCATCAAACTGCGTCACAAAGATGACGGATAACATTGAGGTAGTAATGTTTGTTGACAGTCTGATCTTCTAGTGCGTATTCATGATGCACAGTACCACGGTAATCTAAGTTAAAAAAAAAAAAAAAAAAAGGTCAACATGCGAGTGCATTTCACTTTGCTGCAGACCTTTTTTTTTTTTTTTTTTTTAAGGCAACCCTGCAGGCTTCCACTGAGATGACTGTGCTTTGGTTTCTGGGTCATACCTGTACACCCAAGTCTCATCTCCAGTGATAACAGCTTTCAAAAAGTCTGGATCGCAATTTGCACACTCCAACATGTCTTGAGCAACATTCACCAGAAAGAAGAGATCGTGATGAATGCGACAAAGCACCTGCAGGAGACACCAGAAACTGACTTTGAAAAATGTTTTAGGCAGTGGACAGAACTCTTGGGCTTTGTGTGCCAAGTCAGAAGGGGCCTACTTTGAGTGAGGATTAGTGTCCTAGTGCAACAGTTTAGCTATTCATTTTTTAAGAGCCTAACATCGGATATGTTCTGAACAGACCTCGCATGCAGGTTGTTCCAGTATGGGCCTCAGTGTTTACAGTTGTCTGATAATCTCACTACCCTAGCCACAAAAAGAATTTTTCATTGCAGATAATAAGTGGTACCGAGCTGCTTGTTTGAATCCAGGAATGGAGAGCTCCAAGGTGTTTTTTGTGGATTATGGCAACACAGAAGATGTCCCACACACCAGCATACGCCCAATATCATCAGATTTCCTTGAACTACCCTGCATGGCTGTACACTGCCTTATAAGTGGTGAGAATTTTATACTGTTAAGATGTATGGAAGAAAATGGGATGGAGAAACAATTTGATATTCCAAGTGTAAAAGCAGGCTTAACCTTTTTCAACTGAGGACATTCTTTGTATTATAGCTTTGCTAGCACCGAACACTTTGATATCAGTTTAAAGACCCTTTGGAGTGAAGAGGTTAGGAACAATATTTACTACCTGTATTAGTATAAAGATGTACTCTGTATCTTACAGTGGAGTCTTTTATCCAAAATTCTTTTAACCGTAATATGCCATGAACAGTAAGTTTTACTAAAACGTTCTCATTCGATTAACCGCAAAAATCTTAAATCTGTCCGAAAATTCAAACACGTCAGGCTTGTTTCATGCCACTAGCATTAGTTTTGGTTGCTCCGCCAGTTACTAGAGCGAGTTGCCCACTCCCTCACCTGCATCAATCACCTCGGAAGATTTGGATGATGTGGGAGAAGATGTGGATGATGTGGAAATGATTGAATAAGGAAACAGAAAATATGAAAAAGCAGTTAGGTTTAAGACTTTATTTGTACGAATTGCTTACAGTAAATTACTTAATTGTTTTGGTGAAGGTTTATTTAAGTTTGAGTGAAGATTTAATTAAGTTGACAGTTTCTATTACAGTTACAAAAGTGCAGTTACATACATAGTTACTACAGTGTATAAAGTGTTTTGGTGATGGTTGAGTGGCTTTTGGGGTGCTGGTGGTTTTGGTGGGCTGGACTTCACCAGAAATGGGTGATGAGTGAGTACAATACTGTTCCCTTGTATCCTATCTATCTATTGCCAGACGCCTCAATCCCGTTTGGGGTGGCCACAAACAAATCGCCTCCAAGTCGCCCTGTCCCCCGCCATTTCACTGCGGGGGGGCTGGTTTAGTAGGGGGAAGTCCAGATGTCACTGTTATCGGAATTTCGTATTTTTCAGAATGGCATGGGCCCAAATTAGTCCACCCCATATATTACTAGATAATGGTTTAATTTGTTGGTTAAAAATTGCAGGTCTGGTTGTTAGCGAGATGAAGAATGAAGCTGCTGCAAGAATCGGTGAGCTGCTTCCCCCCAGTACTTGTAAAACTGTGACTGTCCTGCACCAAAACGAAGATAGGACCTACAGCATTGACATCCCAGAGATAAGGGAAATTTTGGTAGCAGAAGGTCTTGTCAGGGCTGAGTAGAAAATGAAAGGAAACTAAAATTGTGATAATTCATTAATCATAATCATTATTTTACATACTAAAAGATTTGCTGACTCTGATGCATTTATTAAGAGGTCAGAATTATTTGCCCATATATTCACATGTTTTATACAATTATTGTTACAAAACCCCATATGTCTGTCCAAGCAGACCTGTTCACTACAAGTAAGCAGCTGCTACTCAAGGGCTGTCTTACAGAGTACAGTACAGTATGTACACTGTGTACGGAACCAGCACCCTCTTGTGGTAGGCAGCACCTCACCAGGGTTGGACTAGAGTCCTTCTTATAGTAAGGTTCAGTTTTCAGGTTAAATTAGGCACAGTGCTTTGCTGTGTTTCAGAATAAAGAGTTGTACTGCAGAGTTTGCATTCAGTAATGAATCATTTCCATGCATAGAGAAGTTTTAAGTTTCTTTAACTGTTCTAAGAACTGATGTTTTATTTTAAAATGTGCCTACAGTAATAAATCATTTCGGTCTCAGAGAAGTTTCTAGTTTCTTTTCCTGTTGTTTCAGAATAATGAGTTGTACTGCAGAGTTTGCATTCAGTAATGAATCATTTCAATGCTCAGAGAAGTTTTAAGTTTCTTTAACTGTTGTAAGAATTGATGTTTTATTTTAAAATGTGCTTACAGTGATAAATCATTTTGGTCGCAGAGAAGTTTCAGGCTTCTCTAACCGTTGCTTCAGAATAAAGAGTTGTACTGCAGAGTTTGCATTCAGTAATGAATCATTTCCATGCTCGAGAAGTTTTATGTTTCATTAACTGTTGTAAGAATGAATGCTTTAGTTTTATTTTAAAATGTACTAACAGTAATAAATCATTTCGGTCTCAGAGAAGTTTCAAGTTTCTTTAGCCGTTGTAAGAATTGATGTTTTAGTTGTATTTCATTGTAACAGTTGAGCACTGGAAGTACAACTTTAATGTAAGATTTTGAGTAGTACAGTAATAAAAAAAAAATGTATATTTACATTTTTTTTTTTTTTTTTTGTATGAGTACAGATGTAAGTAGTTTGAATATTATTTTTGGGAATGGGAATGCTGGTGATAGGGAGACTTGGAGCTCCTGTTTCACTAGCTATCTAACCATCCCCCTTTGCTGACCTTTTCAGTGTGACAGTAACATGGAGAGTAGACCAGCATACTCTCCCAAACATTTCCTCCAACTATCTATGCAGTACACCACGTGCACTTTACATTTCACACAACGTATCCCACTACATTACAGGGGTTGGCGCCAGCAAGGGCATGCGACCAGAAAACTTTGCCCCTGCTACCTAGTGGTGGACTTCTGGGGGGAGGCGTGGCGGGGGTTCCGCCAGCATAGATCGTGGGTCCAGGGCGAGATGGGGCTCGGGCCTGTGCTAGAGGGTACAGGGCATTGTGGTTCCCAGGCTGCGCCGCTTCCATCCAATAGAGAGGGGCCCGAACCTGGGAGTAGCGCCCCAGAAGGCTGCCCTATCAGTGGGTGTATAATGGCGGGATAGTTACAGTGCCAAGACGCGCTTGGAGGGTGTCCCTGCAGCTGTCCTGGCGGGGTGCCCCGAGGCCACTACCACAGCCACTGGTAAGCTGGTGGGCTAGGGGTCCCAGATCCATTGCCTGGACCTGGGACTGTGCAGTGAGTGGGACCTGTGCTGTGTCTGTCCCCCTTTATTAATACTGAAGATGACAAAACAAAATAAGTTTCAAAGCAAGCCGGAGGACAGTAAATCACCCATGGGGATGAGGGTGGGTTCATGGAATGTGGGAAGTTTGAGGGGAAGAGCAGGGGAAGTCGAGGCATTCAGTAGGAGGTGGGTGGATGTGGCGTGTTTGCAGGAAGTCCGGTACAGGGGGGGATCAGCCAGGAAGATTGTTGGGAGGGACTGTTGCTATAAGTTGTTTTGGCAGGGGGGAACAGACGGATATGGAGGTGTTTGTGTTTTGGTTGCGGAGAAATGGGTGGAATATGTCATGAATGTTTTGAGAGTAAGCGATAGGATATTGGTAGTGAAAATTCTGTTGGGAAGAAAGATAGCTGCGATTATATCGGCATATGCTCCACAGGCAAGATTGGATGAATCAGAGAAAGATAGATTTTGGGATGATTTAATACATGTAGTGGGTGGTATGCAGGATGATGAGATAGTGATTTTGGGAGGGGACTTAAACGGTCATGTAGGTGAAGCAGCACAAGGTTATGAAGGAGTGCATGCGGGATGTGCGTATGGTCTAAGGAATGCAGAAGGGGAAAGGATACTCAAGTTTGGGGAGGCAACGGACATGATTGTGTGCAACACATATTTTAGGAAAAGAGACAGTAGATTAATTACGTATGAGTCTGGGGGAAATACAGTCAGATAGATTATTTTCTGGTTAGGAGGGCCGATAGGAGGTTAGTGAGGGATGTTAAAGTTATAGGAAGTGAGGAGTGTGCAGCAGCACAAACTATTGATTTGTGATATGGTGCTTAAAGAACAAGTGAAGAAAAAGAGGACTTATGTACCTAGAAGGAAAGTATGGAAGCTGAAAAACCAAGTAGTAAGGGATGCCTTCTATAGCGAGTTGAGGAGAGTGGTGGCTGAACAGGGAGCTGTAGACAGAGGCGTTAATGAACAGTACAGAGCCCTCAAGAACAATTTTTTGAGAGTTACTGATGTAACATGTGGCTGGACAAGAGGACCACCAAGACATAAAGTATCCTGGTGGTGGGATGAGGGTGTAGAAGCTGCAATTAAGGAGAAAAGAAGGCTTTTCCGGGAATGGAAGAAGGGTGGTAGCAAAGAGGAATATTTGGCTGCCAAGCTTAGGGCTAGAAGAGAGGTATACAGGGCAAAGTCCGAGTCACAGAGACAATTTCTTGATAACCTAAATCATGGGGAAAGAAAAAATTTATTTAGGGTGGCAGGTCAGGTGAAGAAGGATAATCGGGATATCATAGGTGAGCAGTGTGTGAAGAATGATGAAGGAAGGGTAGTGGTGAACAATGAGGATATTAAAGATGCATGGAGAGAGCATTATAACCGGTTGTTGAATGAGGAGTTTGACTGGGACAGGGAAGGTTTGGAGCCAGCAGATCCAGTGTCTGGCCCTTGGCCTTTGATTGATACTGCTACTGTGAGTGAGGCAATAGGCAGGATGAGGGTGGGGAAGGCAGCAGGTGTGTCTGGGTTGACTGCCGAAATGTTGAAGGCCTCAGGTGATATAGGGGTGAGTTTAGTCACTGACGTGATAAATAGGATTATTTATGAGTGTGTTGTCCCAGATGACTGGCTGAAGAGTGTAATTGTAAATGTGTATAAAGGGAAGGGTGATGCCCTGGAAAGAGGAAATTATAGAGGTATAAAGCTTTTAGATCAGATAATGAAGGTAATGGAGAGAGTTTTAGAAGGTTCTGCTGATAAAGATAATTGTAATGGGTAAGTTTCAGTAAATACACCAAAGTATCGGCGACAGTTTTAAAATACGTCAGATTATTGAACATTATAAAGAACGAATTTAATAGTGCAAGATAATTCGTGAAGAACGATAATTTTGAAGAGCAAGTACGATCATTCCATTTACAAGTGGGGCAACACTGATCAGCTGTTATTTCTCCGCAGGGTTGCCAGGTCTACAGAAATTTCTGTATTTCTACAGATTTTTGGAAGGATCTACAGAAATACAGAATTTTGTGCTTAATCTACAGATATTTTGATATATTACAGAAATTCTCAAGAAATTTTACATATAATATGGAAAGGAATTCAATTTACAAATACCATAGAGAAATTTAGCAGTGGGCAAGACGACAGTCCTGAAAGAAAGCGTATTGTATACAGTAGTTAACCCTTGAAACGTAAAGTTTTCTATGAAGTAATGTATTTTCTTTAATTTAAAATTATGTCGCTTAAGCTATATTAGACTAGTACTTGCAGTATAACAATTAATATACTTATAAACTGCTTAATCTGTGAACTAATACGAAAATTTCAATATTAAATATATACATTCTTCTACTATCGAATGCGCCGGTGTACTGCCATTTTTGTTTACATTCTGAGGGAGTCAGAAGCAGGTATGTTAGAGTTAGTTTCGGAAGTTTGGACATATTTGGAATATATTAGTGGTGTTAGCGACTGTTCCTACGGTTATCTAATATAACAAGGTTATAGTTTTTTGGCCTAGAAAGTTATGAGCAAAACGAAAAGTGAAAAAGAGGCTCGCTCTTTTAGCCCTTGTTTTCAGTGTTAAGTTTTCAGTTAGGTTCGTGTCTAACTTGACCCATAGTAACTGTGTGTTAATCCGCATTTTATGAATTTGAAATATGAAAATTCATACCATATTCTTAATTTAATAAAACTATTAATCTTAGATTATTCATATGGAATTAATCATTTTTTTTTTCTTTTAAATAAAGGCACATATAACTTCTAAGACTTATATTTGCATACCTTTTGTCAATATATGCGTGAATTTGTGATCTACAGAATTTTCTTCAAATCTCAAGAAATTTTATGGATGATTCTACAGATATTTTAGGGCCTGCACCTGGCAACACTGTTTCTCCGAGAGTGAGGACGACAACGCCGTCTGGATCTACAATGCCTCGAGTTAATTATCGGGACGTTTCTCCTTTCTTGCGTACTCTTCGCCAGTTTCTTTTAGGTGTAAGTATAACATATTGTGATACGAGGTAAGGAACCTGGCTCTACAATCATTATTTTAGCTAGATTATATGAAAGTGACTGGGCCCGTGAAATCGTAGGAATATTTTCTTCTGTGGTGTATTTATATGAGTACCGATACAGTTAGTGGTACTTTACTATGGTCCTTTCCCAGCAAGAAGTTCGTTCAGGGTGTGGCAGAAGTTGGGATTTCCCCGAGTGTGAGTGTACTTGACTCGGTACCAGTTTCCTTAAGACTAGGACTGGTGGGCTAGTAATGAAGTTTCCGTCAGCCGAGGCCAAAGGTGAAGCGGCTGGGGTACTGATCATTTGGCTGTGGATGGCACTTTTTGCAAATCAGAGCCACAGAAAATGCTGCCAAAAATGACCATGATGGGCCTTTCCTCTTCCTTGGATGAGTTTTGACATCATCCCAAGCATTCTGAATAAAAACAGTAAAGTTAAGATGCTTGTTGATCAAGGTTGTGCCCTCAGCCTTCTCTTCACAAGAACAAGGAATAACACTAAAACCGTTTTCTTGAATATATCGCCAGAGGTGAGATCTTTCATTGTGGAACAGGGCAACTATATTTATGTAGATCTTACAAGGTGCCACGTTTTTGACCAGTTCTGGGTTACGGAGTGTCATCACTGTCAAAGTTTTGGTCATGCATATGAGAGATGTTCTAGAAAAAATGATGAACCTAAATGTGTTTTTTGTGCTGGAACCCATATATCTAAGGATTGTAGTAACACAAATTCTCCCAAATGCATCAGCTGCTCTTCCTTAAGATATCAAGAAGCTAATACTAATTCTCAGTCAGCCACCCATTTCGCATCTTATACTGTCCAGTTAGGAATAGATTGATTGAAAACATCAATTTCGACCATCCAAAAAACAGACTACGTCGTTTTTTAACCAGCTAAGGATGGGTCTTTTAAATGCATTCGATCCCTAATAAGATAGACTGTAATAATGAAGCTCTAAATCAGTACGAGTTTGAGATTTTGTGCTTGACTGAAACCTGGTTGTATGAGTGATATTAATATTGTTCGTAGTGCATTGCCAAGACACATTTTGTTATAATTATTCCCATGCCTGCTGCTGGCTATCCAGGAGGAGGTGTAGCACTCGTCTGCTCGTCAGCATTTGCAAATGTTTCTTTCATAGACTCTGACCTGACCTCATCTTCATTTGAATTTATGGAAGTACAGGCATCGCTCACATAACACACAAGTATTGTATCCGAAGGTCCCACTTTATGAGATTTCCGCCTTCATGTTAAAGGGTTTCATGGTGTCCAAGCTAGCCCCAAGTTCACCTCTGGGACAATTTTCAGGGATTTTTCCCAGGACATTTTCCTACATAATAATGACATCATTACATAAATACACTGGAGGATTCCTCACCTTGAATTGGAGAGGTTGTGGGCTTGCTGGGGGGAGGAGGAGTGGGGTTTTGAGGCAAGGCAGGACTCTTACTGGTCCCCAGCACGGTTCTCTTGCTGCGTCAGCTCCATAGAGTCCTCATCTGAGGAAAAAGGTAAATCCTTTACATCCACAATCTTCTGTTGCAACTCTTCTGTCTCCTGCACAAACCCCATAAAGTCAAGGGAACCCACAGACATAACATCTGTGACTCAGACTTCGCCCTGTATACCTCTCTTCTAGCCCTACGCTTGGCAGCCAAGTATTCTTCCATGTTACCACCCATCTTCCATTCCTAGAAAAGCCTTCATTTCTCCTTAACTGCAGCTTCTACACCCTCATCCCACCACCAGGTTACTTTATGTCTTGGTGGGCCTCTTATCCAACTGCATATTACATCAGTAACTCTCAAGAGATTGTTCTTGAGAGCTCTGTACTGTTCATTAATGCCTCTGTCTATGGCTTCCTGTTCAGCCACAATTCTCCTCATCTTCTATAGCGAGGCGACAGAGAAATGCACATGTGGTTGTCACCACTAGAAATTTGCATTTTTCCAGTTGCACAGTAACGCAACATTAAAATAGCTTTCATTTCTGGCGTGAGAGCCTTGTTTCTTGTTGTTGGTGTTGTTAGGGTCTCCCACACCAAATCTGCCACAAAAAATTATGCCTCCATGGTCCAAGCGGTATCTTTTTACTAGTTCTGCATCACTTAGCTCATTCAGCACATCTTTCCTGTCACGAGAACGGCTTAATGGTGGCGAATTTGTTATGAGGTGCAGCAGCCATGTTTACCATTATGATAGAGTCATAAGCCGCTTCCTAAGCGCTAAACCAACTCGGGAGGTGTCTTTAGCTATGACTCAGGTTAGGTCGAACATATGGAGTTATGACTCGCTGCTGTGAATTTAGGACAGACTTTCTCCCTATGATGCAGTCTTAATGTTTTATAAGTACGGGCCTTGGACTTCTTTTCCCATCCTAGGGCAGGGTGAGGAGTAGCACATCCAGACAGCCTAAGTTTGCCCAGTCCAATTGGCCACATTTCCATTCACTCATCATTCAAGCCCCCGGAGTCCTGGCTGTATCTGATACACCAAAAACAGTCACCACATTCTGTAGCTTCACACAAACGTATCTGATAGAGTCAGTCCAGACACTGTCATGTTAAAAAGGAGTGCCAAATCCCTGATCATGCACTTCTCACAACATTCATCCAGCCATGATACAAAAACTCACGCTGGCAGACCTCCACATTGTCCTCTCACGTCCCTTGTATCAGCAACCATTTCCAGAATCGACCTCCCAACAAGCACGTAATCAATTAGGTTCCTTTCAACATGATCCCCGTTCCTTATATATATACCCTACCATGTATATTTATGTGTATCATTGTGTTTGAAATACAAGTTACAAATGCACAACCTCCTTTCCTGGTACTCTGTCGGCACCGGGACCGGTGCCTGCTCTTCCAATCATATCACCCATTAATCACTTTATAGCTCCTGGGTATTTCTCCCACTGCTTCATCCAGCCCATTCCAAAACCTGTCTTTCTCTCTCTCACTCCTGTCATCACATGGTACATATGGTACAATCACAGCCACTTTCACCTTCTCAAACTTTAACTTGACATACATAGAGTACATCTCGAGCTGACACATTTGTAATCTCTCATTCCATTCTGCCACACCTCATTCATCAACAAAATAATTCCTTCCTTGCATCTTCCTTGCCCATTCATGCCCGATCTTACACATTTCACACCCTCCCACTCCATTACTTCACACTCTCCCGTCTTTGTCTCACGCAGTGCCATCACGGCATATCTCACACTCTTGAACACATTCTCCATATCCACCCTCTTGCTCTACTCACTCACACCTCTCACATTCCACATGGCCATACAAATCTACCTATTTGGTTGGGGCCCTGGCAGGTATCGGGCCCTCCGAGGCTCTCCAAAACATTATTATTATTATGATTATTATTATTATTATTTTTATTTGTCGTATCAGGCCCTCCGAGGCTCTCCGAAACATTATTATTATTATTATTTGTGGTAGGTGGGGGCACTCACCATTCACTCACTCAATGTAGTGCTGCTCTCAGGTGTCTGCCCTTTCCTCTCCTCCATCCCTCTTTCCTTCCATCCTCTTCTGTCTTCCTTTCGTTCATTCTTTCCACGTCCTTCTGCCTATGGGCAACTTTACACTCCCTCTTCTGTCTTTCTTTCCTTCATTCTTTTCTCTTCCTTCTGCCTGTGGGTGACTCTACACTGAGTGACAACCCAAATGGTTTCCTGTACATCAGGAAACCATTTACTACGCTGGGTGGTAACCATATAACCAAATTTTGGCGCCTGGTGGTTTAGTGGGTAATTATTGCGCTCCAATCGGATTGAGCTGGTGAAGGTTTATGTCCAAGGGATGGTTGGGGTTGATTGCTCATGTAATGCCACTCAGGGATGAGTGAGGCTGGTCACTCTCATCTTAAATGTCGGGACCAACTGCCTAGCCCCGGGCTCCTACGCTCCTCATGGGGCAATGTAGGATTGGATGATAGATAGATAGAATTATTATTATTATTATTATGTAGAGCTGCTCTCGGGTGTCTGCCCTTTTCTCTTCTCCATCCATCTTTCCTTCCATCCTCTTCTGTCTTTCTGTCCTTCAGTCTTTCCTCGTCCTTCTGCCTGTGGATGACTTTACACTCCTTCAGCTGTCTTTCTTTCCTTCATTCTTTCCTCTTCCTTCTGCCTGTGGGTGATTCTACACAGTGACAAGCCAAATGGTTTCCTGTACACCAGGAATCCATTTACTATGCCGGGTGGTAACCATATAACCAAATTTTGGCACCTGGTGGTTTAGTGGGTAATTATTTTGCACCAATTGGATTGAGCCAGTGAGGGTTTATATCTAAGGGGTGGTTGGGGTTTATTGCTTACGTAATGCCACTTAGGGATGAGTGAGGCTGGTCATTCTCATCTTAAATGTCAGGACCAACTTGCCCAGCCCCAGGTTCCTACGCCTCTCGTGGGGCGACACAGGATTGGATGATGGATGGATGGTTGGATTATTTGGGAGACATGTTATGTGCTGGAGGTGGGGCAGAAGCTAGCTCTGTGGCTAGAGTAAAGAGTGGTTGGAAGAAGTTCAGGGAGCTGTTGCCTCTCCTGACATGAGAGGGCTCTCCCTCTGTACTAAGGGATCTTTGTATGCTGCATGTAGTAGGAGTGTGATGCTGTATGGTTGCGAGACCTGGGCAGTAAAGGAAGAGGATGTTCGTAGGCTTAGACATACAGAAATGGCAATGATAAGGTGGATGTGCAGTGCATCCATGAGTGCAAGGCCTGGGGGGCTAGGTTTACGATGGAAGAGTTGAGAGATAGGATGGGATTGTAGTGCATTGGTGTTGTGCTGAGGGGAGGCAGATTGAGATGGTTTGGGCAGGTGGAGAGGATGGGGGATGATAATTGGATGCAGAAAGTGAGAAGTGTTAATGTTAGGGGTAGGGTATTGAGAGGTAGACTGAAAAAGACCTGGGACGAGATCACTGAGTGTAACTTCAGGTTAAGGGACTTAATAGGGAAGCTGCCAGAGATCGAGCAGAATGGAAAAGCTGCAATTAGGTGACACATGCATGCATGTTGGAGCCTTCAGAAAGGAAAATGTCGAAAATGACTAGGGTCAAGTAGACCTGCCTGCCACGGTGCCGTGTGCAAAGTATGGAGGCAGCGTGGTGATCGTGTGTGGAACTTAAGTAGGGCACAGTATATGTGCACTTCATTAGGCTGAGGCATTGTAGACATTGCAAGTAGTTCAGGTCTTTTACCTCTCTAGTGTTCCTTGTAAATTCGTTGGACCGATTTGAATGTTTGGATGTCCTCTTGTGGGGTGACCAGTCCAGTACTGGCTTGACCAATGTTTTCCAAAGTGTTGAAGGCATTCTGCTTCTCTGGAGTGGAGCTCCCTCAGGATCCACCCTGCTATTCTTCTGGCTTTTTTTGTGGTTTCCCTTTGGTGATGAAATGTTGCATTTGCACTCAGGTGGACACCAAGGCTTTTAACTTGTGATTTTATTGGGACTGGTAGCTTTCCTTCAGTTCTTGGCTGGGCAAGTTGTTTGTCAGTACCACATCAAAGCACACCAGTAATATCTGCAGATTGCACTATTGATCTGTATGGATGCCATTGCCCACATCCATTTCTAACTGTGCCATGTGATTATCGTATTATGTTCTTAAATGCGTTGATTGAGGGAGCACTCATGATGATATCTTGAGCGGTGGCAAAGTTATCTTGGTAACAGACACACAGAGCATGACCGGTCATTACTTTCACCAGTTTCAAACTTGTGATTGATTTTTTTCCCTACTACACACCTGTAAAATTTTGTGATGATATCTTGAGTGGTTGCAAGTTATCTTGCTAACAGACACACAGTCACACACACAGACAAATTGAAAACAGTACCAGCTTTGCTATCGTGAATGGTAATTACAGTAATCCATTTATCTCAAGAGCCTCACTCCTCCAGGAGGCAACTCTTTTTCTTTGTACTCATGTTCCACCACTGAGCAACAAGAAGTAAGCAGCATAATAACAAAAATGTCCACCTAGTTAAAGTGAAAGAACTATAGTGCTGTCAAACCACTTTAATCTCTTCAGTCCGATTATGTACTTACTGTCTCTCAACAATATTACATTAGGTTAGAGTTTTCTAACTTCAGGAGTGGGTTATAGCCTTAAGTAATCTAACTCATAAGATGCCTCCTAAAGCAGAATAAAAGTTCATAGTGGTAGTATAAATGAAATACAAAATACAGCATCATAATAAAAAGTTCAAGCAGTTAAGTAGTGTATCATGTTGATGTAATCATCAACATAATTCAAAAGGGTTTCATAGTAAAATTATCACCTGCAATTTTTGTTAACAGCGTGAACACACCAGTGCACTCCGACAAGCAGATCATATCTCATGTCGGTCCCAGCCACCTCCCAACCTACCTAAAGGAGTGAGTGCCAGCCTTTCATCCAACTACTACTACACCCGGGATGGACGACGTGCCATTGAACCCAATGAAGTTGTAGCCATCAACTCTAGCACTGGTCCCACCAAGTTACTTTCATCTAAGCCTGAGTGAGAATTGTGCATTGAACGGTTGTACTTGTTTATAAGTCTCATATATTGTGGTTGATAAACAATTTTTTTTCATATTTATTTAAAATGTATATTGTAGATGTCGTTATTTTATTAATGCTGTCTTCTGACAATTTTAATCAGCATAGGGAAGACATTAGGAATACTGGGTGTTAGGTACAGCTGTCAATTCATTCACTCATAGAGTGAATTATCTGTAGATAGCAAGAATAAAATACCAGTATGTATGACATTATTGTAATGGAGGGATGAACAGTACCTTCAAAAATCATCATGCATCCTTATAGATGGAAATGATGAATTGAGGTAGGGGTACTACAGGCTCAGTTCAAAGCAGGTTCTCGCTTAGTTATCTCTTGGCTTGCCAATCACAGTATTTTGTATATTATAAAGTAATAGCTGCATGTAGCCATGCTAAGGGCCCAAAGACAAGTTTCTTATGGTCCTTGCTGTGTATTGCAGATTATTATGCATTGATCTCAAGTTTTCTAGCCTTTCTATTAGACTGTGTAATCCTTTCTGTCTGTCTGTCTTTAGCCAGATGCCTTCATGCTATAAGATGCAGACACAAACACATTGTCTCCATGTCACCATGGTCATTACCATTTGGCTTTACCTCATCCTCGGTCTCCCATTCCATCTTGCCCTGCCACCTCATTCACGTATACTTCTTTTAGCCACCCTTTCATTCTCCATCCTCTCCACATGCCAGACAGTCTGAGTATTCTTCTTAATGCTTGAAGCCACATTGAGAGAATACAAAGAACAGCAACCAAGATGGTCCCCAGTCTGATAGACCTGTCATACAGAGAGAGGCTGGAAAAACTGGATTTGCCTTCCTTAGAGGAAAGGAGAAAGAGGGGAGACATGATTACAGTGTTCAGGACCATGGTGGGAGTAGATAAAATTGACAAAGAAGATCTGTTTGTATGGGATAAGAGAGCAACAAGAGGACACGGAATGAAATTGAAAAAGTCAAGCTGCTTGAAGGATATCAAGAAATATAGCTATCCTTACAGAAGTATAGACTTATGGAATAGCCTGGACACAGAGATTGTCCAGTCTAAAAACTTAAACGAGTTTAAAGCTAAATTTGACTTACTGAGAAACAGCGACGGAAACCCACGAGCATAGTACATTCCGTGTATATCACAATTAGGTATATTAGGTAAATACTTAAATATTTGGAACGACTTAGACAAAGAGGTGGTGCATGAGAAAAACATTCATGTGTGTAAAGGTAGACTTGATAAATGTGGATATGGAGACAGGACAACACGAGCATTGCTCAATTCCTGTATACTACAAATAGGTAAATACATTGCCACAACATTCCCTCACTTCCTCATTTGTGTGTCTGTCTGTGTGTCTCTCTCTATATAACTGTACACTTCTCCCAGATAACTCATTTCTGCTGCTCCAACTCTTGACTTGTGTCCATTCAGCAGGGACTTCCATACCTTAGAGTAAAGATCACAGTAATGTCATGCAGTGACTTTTTTACTTCCATACTTGCTCCCTATTCCTTATCACTGTTTTCAGTGAACAGACAGCCTTTCATCCCTGCTGAACCCTCATTAAGCACTTCATTGTCTGAAATTCCATACTATTTAAATACTTTAAGGTGCAGTACTCACAGTCTCCAGTTTTTGACCGTCCAGCCTCGCTTTGCCTTCTGACTTCATTTATTGTAGGTGCCATTACATCACTCTTAGCAACTTTCACTTTTAGATTACATTTCTTACATATACTCCTAGACTCATTCACTAAACCTAGCAACCTCCCATTCAGTTTCACATACAAATACAGTTTCATCAGTAAACGACATTACTGTTAGCTTCGAAGCCTCACTCTCTCCCTAAGGATGCCACTATATCTACTGCCTTACCTTGTATCTTTTATAACACCATCCATCCATATACATACAGTATATATACAGTATAATATATATTCCTGTATACACTCAAACCTTGAGTACCGTGGGCAATAGGGGCTGGACAAAGACCGTGGTACTCAAATCCGCGTCACTCAGACAATATGTTTACATGTATAATGGTACAATGTGTTCTGGCAACTTTCCAAAACTCTCACTTTTTACTTCTTCTTACCACCTAACCCCTCGTAAATTACCCCCACTTGCACCCACCATCAGGTAAAACATTGAAAGAGATATAACTGTTGTAATTAAAAACATCAGTGGTATTAAAAATAGCATTAACAAAAACAAAAGTTGGGCTGGGTTCCTTTTTGTTGGTACGTAGCTCCCCGGTATTTTCCTCCCATCCCCCAATCCCAATGTTGTTGTCAAAGATTCGCCTTCTCTCATATCATGTGGCTTTCAGGAGAGACCTTAGGCCATAGGGTTAGACAAAAATTTATGGGTCTGGCAGTTTTAGGGTACAAAATAGAACGAGAATTTGTTCTAACGAGAAAAAATTACTGTCATCCGTGTGTTCTTGTGAGTTAGTGTTCAGTTTCACATTTTTCGTTTGATATCGCGTTTCCCAACGCATTTCTGATAGACTAAACATATGGCTAAACTGCTCAATCAGTTCGAGATGTGTTGGGAAGAGTGATACCGAACAAAGAATGTGAAATGGAACGCTAACTCAGGAGAACACATGGGTGAAAGAGTACCTTTTTTCTGGTTTGCAAACATTTTCGCTCCATTTTGTTCCCTAAAACAGCCAGACCCGTAAATTTTAGTCTAACTATACGGCCAAACGTCTCTCCCGGAGGCCACATGATACGAGACGGCGACTCATGGACAACAACATTGGGGTTGGGGGGTGGGAGTAAAATACCGTGGAGCTACGTATCAACAAAAGGGTACTCAGTGGAGGTGGTGTTGACCCAGTCCAACTTCTGTTTTTGTTAATGCCATTTTTAATACCACTGATGTTTTTAATTACAACAGTTATATCTCTTTCAGTGTTTTACCTGATGGTGCGTATACAAGTAGGTGGAGGTAAAGGACGTGGGGTAAGATGGTAAAAAAAGGGTTAAAGTGAGAGTTTGCTTTCTCTGATGCTCCACAGAATGCCCTATAAGCTTCTCAATCAGTTTCAGGACAACATATAAACCTTCACAGCTGCCAGGATTGCATCACTTCCTACGCACGATCTTTATCTTCTCCCGGTCCTTCCAAATCGTTATGATGGTGCTTTCTTTTATGCTTTTTTTTTTTTTTTTTTTTTTTTTGTACGCTTTACTGAAAGCAGTGGAAGAACCTTACCAGTTCAGTTCATATTCCTCCAGTTTGTTTTCTGAATTTTTCTGACTATTTTCAGGGTGGTAAATTACCTTTTCCTGCTGAAAAATTTCCCACTTTTTATCATCACGTTCCTTAAGCCCTAACACGATTGTCTTGATGTACTCCAAGGTGATTTTCGTCTCCCAACTTCCCAACTGGATGCTAGGTTAGGTTAGGTTTGGTTAAATTATAAGGTATAGTTAAGCTAGGTTAGGTTAAGTTTAAACACTTAGGTTAGGACAGACCCTAATTTCACCGTAACCCTGACGTGTCAAACAAGTTGACGGCGGAACACAGCTTAAAACAGCGGGGGAAACAGATTTAGCATGAAATGTTTATTTACCTCCCAGAAGTAATCTGACAAACATAAGACTCAGGAAGAAGAAGAACGAAGAATGTGAAACTGAATGCTCACTTACACGAGCACATGGATGGAAGTATTTTTGTGTGTGTGTGTGTGTGTGTGTGTGTGTGTGTGTGTGTGTGTGTGATTAGCAAACATTTTCGTTCAGTTTCATCTCCTAAAACTTGAAACCCATATGACTGTGAGGTAGAGTCTGTGAGACGCAAGAAAGGACTTGTTAGCCGTATGCTCAGTCGGTCCTAAATGTGTTGGGAAGCACGAAACCGAATGAAAAATGTGGAACTGAACACTAACAAGAACACATAGACGAAAGTCTATCTATCTATCTATCTATTGACAGATGCCTCAATCCCGTTTGGGGTGGCCACAAACAAATCGCCTCCACGTTGCCCTGTCCCCCGCCATATCACTGCCCTGCTCCCAACTCACACCCCCCTCTCTCATATACCTCTCCATCCCATCCTCGGCCTCCCCCTCCCTCTTCCCCTCTCCACCTCCCTCACATACACTCTCTTCGTCAGTCTTTCACCCTCCATCCTCTCCACATGGCCAAACCACCTCAGTGTGTATTTTTTTCTAATTAGCAAACATTTTCGTTCCATTTCGTCCCCTAAAACTGCGAAACCCATTATGAGTGTGGGGTAGAACTAGGTAAGGCATGAGAAAGGATTGATAACAGTATGCTCAGTTAGTTAGAAACGTGTTGGGAAGCACAAAATCGAACGAAGAATGTGGAACTGAACGCTAACTTACGATAACACAGGGACGAAAGAGTAACTTTTCCTCTAATTAGCAAACATTTTTGTTCCATTTCGTTCCTTAAAACTGCAAAATCCATGATAAGTGTGGGTAAGAACTAGATGAGGCATGAGAAAGAACTGATAACCATATGCCCAGTTGGTCCAAAATGTGTTGGGAAGCATGAAATCAAACGAAGAATGTGGAACTGAACTCTAACTTACGAGAACGCAAAGAGTTTTTTTTTTTTTTTTTCTGATTAACATACATTGTCGTTCCATTTTGTCCCCTGAAATTGCCGAAACCCATAAATTTCGTCAAACCGTTTGGCCTTGAGTTTGCCCAGGAAACATATTTCCATTCTGTATGCGTATTCATAAAAACCACCAGGAACCCTCAGCCAGGAACAACGCTTGCCCTGTCATTTCAAAACTAACCATAGTTTTTTCACGAAAATATGCCCACTGTGCTTCCCAGGCAAAATTTCAGCAACCTAACCTACCCGAACATATCCCATCTCACTAGGGCTGTTTGGCTGAGGTGGCTGGCTGTGGTACTGAGATAAATACCCATACAGAATGGAAATATGTACCCAGGAAATGTACCCAGAGTTTAGAGGGTGACGTCATAGCGCGCAACTTTCAAATTTCGTCCCCAGGCCAGCTGACTTCCCGCGTGAGCTCGAGTTTTTCTGCGTGTTGACATGACTTGTCTCATTATGCTGACTGTGTTAGAACAAAAACGTGTTACTCAACCACGTGTTACTTAAGGATTTAGTGTATATATATATATATATCATCATCATCAGCCGTTTGAGTATCCACTGCAGGACCGGCCTATCCCGACTGAAATCGGGACAATACAGCCAATGTATCTCTACCAAGTGGCTTAGGCTGTCTGGTAGAGATTGTATGGAGGGTGAGAAGTGCTTGTAAGTGTAATTGTAGTGTTGGAGTGGCTTTAGATGTGTGTGTAGTCTGTGAACCAAGTGTAAACGGCCCGTGCAAGCCGATTGGGTGCAAGTATACTTTATAGTAAGCGACACTGGTTCAACCACAGCACCCCTGGTGTCCGCCAATGTAGTACGTGGCCGGGTGAACACTCCCAAAGTTTATTACCCTGGCGGGGCGCGAACCCTGGCTCACCCGTGTACGAAACGCACACTCTACCACTGTACCACAGAGGCTGCTATATATATACAGTACATATATATATATATATATATATATATATACTGTAATCCCTCCATTATCCGATGTAATAGAGCCAAAGTCATGTCCGGAAAGTGGTCCCGTCTGAACAGTGGGCATCAGCCTCCTGGACTTGTACTTATGGCCCCTAACTCAGAAAAACACCTATACAACTCCCTCTGGACATGCATAGCACCTATTTAAGACCCAAATCACACCAATAGGGGACATAAAAGACTGAAATAAATGCAAAAGTACCATAGAATAAGGTTTTAGAGGTGAGTTTATACAATATTAAACATTCTGGGTACTTACAAGTCCCTGGCTCCTGGACTGGTTTGAACTGCCAGTTTGCAGTCCACAGTTAATGCTCTGCTCTCTAAATTCTGATTTCTTGACACTGCACAACACTGTAAATTCCTGTGTGTTTTAGTGGCGAGGTATTGCAGTTTATTCACTGTTTATTCACAACTGGCGGTTAGAACTGCAGTGGTGCAGTTAAGAACAATGTGCAGTGTTAAAAAATTATAACTCACAGTGCAAAGAATTAAGTGCAGCACAACACTTGATTACTGTACGTGCTTCAAGAGCATTTTCACCACTGCCAAAACCTTAGAAAGGCAGCCACAAAAGTGATATAAGTACCCTGGCATTCTTTGGTTCCTTTTCATTTATTTCATGCTTTATGTCCATTATTGGTGTGAATAGGCTCTTAAATAGGTTTAAATTGGTGCCATGCATGTCCGGTTGGGAGTTATTTAGGTGGCTTTCAAAGTTAGGCTGGGTTAGGGTCCTTAAGTACCAGTCCAGGAGCCAGGGGCCCACTTTCTGGACGGGACCACTTTCCAGACATGCCTTTGGCTCTATTACATCGGGTAGTGGAGGGATTACTGTATATATACAGTATACATATATATGTAACCCCTCATTATACGATGGCTCTTTATACAATATTTCGCTTATACAGTGTCGACCTTTTAGTTCCCTATGCTCACTATATGATGGGAACAATTTGCTACAACGATGGATCATCCACGTCTCAGTGAACAGCAAATGTGCAAATGCAGCGCAAACATCCCCACATGGTCGACGCTGGACAACACACACTCGTCTACCAGTCCAGCCTCATTAGCCAGCCCTGCCCACCAGCCAGCCCTGCCCAACCAGCCAGTTCTGATAGTGATGAGTGAGGGCTGTGAGGCCCTTATTGTCCCTTAGCCTCGGAATCGGGACAATTTGCCGTCAAGTCAATTCGCCGTCAGGATGATTCCCCGTCATTTATTTACATATCAGTTTATTTAGCAAGTACAGTAGTTTTTGAATTATATGAGTTATAAAAATGATGGTGGTTTATTGTTTTTATAGTAAATGTAAAATATGGCATCAAATAATGGGTATTAACTGAAAAGATATAAGTATATTGAAATATGAATCAGCTGATTTACGATCGTTCCTTCATCTTAACATAAGGCTACATACGAGACATTGGCAGTTATGTAAATGCCTAATGACCTTAAGTGAACGATCGACATACAGTAAAACCTCTACAACTCGGCATAATACATGTGCAAGCCTTGCCGAATTAGCCTATTTGCCGAGTTGTAGGGATGAACTTTAAGTTCCCCTCCAGCACACACACACACACACACACACACACACACACACACACAAAAGGACAAAATGAAATATTTCCTGCTGCCTATGATCTCCAGTCTTTCAAACGCAGTGTGTCCAGGCATCTCAAAATGATCGGATCTTGAATTTGGCTCTCTCTTGTATTTTGTTTTTCTCTTGGAGGGAACTGTTACTGCGGGCTCATGGCCTTGGTTCCTTCTTCCTCGCATTAAAAAAAAAAAAAAAAAAAAAATCTGTGCAACATTTTCTAACCATAATCATAATTGCACTACCATACACTTTGTATACAGGCCTTAACCCCTAGAGTCCACAAATCTTCTGGCTCAACTATCACCCCAGCCACAAAAAGGCAATGATTTTTCAACTTTCACCAAAGGAAAATTTTCTCTTACCAATTTGAAGATTTTACACACCTGAAAATGTCAGTCTCAGCCCCATAGGCCTAATGTTACCACACAATCGACTGTCAAGTATTATAATAGTTACCTAGTTACCCATCGCTTCTGAACGAAAATAGGACAGTTTTGGCTGGTCACTCTCATCATAAATGTCAGGACCAACTTGACTAGCCCAGTGCTTCTTTGCTCCTCTTGGGGCAACACATGATTAGATGATGATGATGATGATGATAATATCTGAAAGACTAATTCCAGTTGGATTAGTTCTACTGATCCAAAATCATCCCAGCACTCATATGGTGATTTAGTGATGGGAAATGTACAGGGGAAAGACTAAATTAGTGAATGATGGAAGAAGGCAAGTTAAGACAGTGCGGGTGAAGTGGATGGATAATTAAAATTGGTATTTCTGAAATGAGAAGATATTTAAGGTATGGAGAACAGTGTAAGTTCTTATGTAGAAAATTTGTTTTTCGTTTTTCGTTTTTAAAGGCTCCAACATGCTTGCATGTGTCGGCCTTGGTCACCTAATGGCGGCTCTCCACGCTGCACGATCCATTGCAGCCTCCCTGTTCAGTCCCTTAACCCTAAGGTCACACTTAATGACCTCGTCCCATGTCTTGCTCGGTGTACCCCTCATAACCCCAAATCTGGGTGAAATAAAATAAAATTCTGCATTATGTACTGAGAAGGTTATGTGGAAGTCTTTTTGTTTTTGCCTGTCAAGATAGTCTTTTTCTGTTGTATTGTGCAAGTACTGTACTAAATACATGTCTGTGCCAAGATTCTCATCAATACTGTTGGGGAAGTATATAAGGAATTGGAGAAGAATGGAGTTTTTAGGAAGGGAAGAGGTTGCATACATCAGATATTTATGTTAAGATGTATAGTGGAAGAGTATCGAGTGAAGGGAAAGGTGATGTATGCTGCCTTCATGGATCTGGAGGAAGCACATGACCAATTTGACTGAAGGAATGAGGAAGGTATTAGAAATACATGGAATAGATGCTGCAAAGAATATATATGAGGGTGCTAAGGTTGGAGTGTGTGGGGATAGTGAACTGAGTTCTTTGATTTGAATATTGGATTGAATCAGGGATGTGTTATGTCTCTGTGGTTATTCAGTTTATACTGTATACAGATGGATGTAGGAAAGTGGATGTTGGAGTACAGACTCTAATTAGTGAGGGTGGGGTTTGGAAACTTCTATTCTGTTGATTGCTGATGATACTGTCTTGGTAAGTGAAGATGAATGGGATCTGCAAGACTTTGTGAGTAAGTATGGGAATGTATGTGAGAAATGGAATCTAGAAGTGAAAGTAGACGATAGTAAACTTGTGGTCTTTGAGAGAAGTAAAGTCAGAACGCACAGTGAGGCTGGATGGTGAGGAAATGGAGAATATGAGTGCATTAGAGAACTTAGGTTGTGTGGTGAGTAAGGATGGAAGTTTAGAGGATGAAGCACTTGAATTGATATAGCAGGGTATAAAGGTTATTTGTTTACAGAAAGTAGTGATAAGGAATTGGGAAATGAACATGGATGTAAAAAAAAATTGTTGCATGGCAGTATTGTAATCCCACTCTAATGTATGGAAGCAATGCTTAGACCTTGCTAGAAGGAAGCAAGAGTGAGAGCTGTGGGAATCAGTTACATGAGAGGAACATGTGGAGTTACATGGAGAGACAGACAAATGAGGAAGTAAAGGTGCATTGTGATATTGATGTAGATATGACTGAAAGTATCAAGAGAAATGCTCTGAGATGGTTTGGCCTTGTGAAGAGGATGGAGGATGGAGAATGAGCCTAACTAGAGAGTGTATGCGAGTGAGGCAGAGGGGGAAAGGAGTCCAGGGAAGGCTGAGATGGAGGGATGGAGTGGAGAAAGAAATAAGGGAGGGAGAAGTGACTTGGAGGGAAGGCAGCCAAATAGCTGAGTGCAGGGCAGTTTAGAGGCAATTTGTTTGTGACCATCTCTTACAAGATTAACCCCTAAAACGCGGATCGTCGCGTTTGCGACGCTCAGCCATAAGGGCAGAACGACGGGTCGTCGCGTTTGCGATTTTGGTAAATTTTGAATAACCGCGGGCAAGCAGGCTCCAGCTGGTATTGTCTATCAGTACCACCACCCTCTAGCTACAACTAGCATACTTTACCTTTGTACTACTGACCTCAGTTGTTGCCAAATATCGCGTTTTCCCCCTGTCCCCCCCCCACCACGGCCCGGCCAGCCTGGCTGTGATACATGGCAGCGCTCTGAGCACTCAGAACTGTAAATCTGCGATCTCCTCTCACAAGCAGTTTGTGCTACTAGGAAACGCTTGTTTCCCCAGTTGTAACACTAGCTTTTTTTCTCACGGTTTGCCTCTGTTTAGCGTCAGTTTACTGCAGGCTTTCAAAGTGAGATTATGGCGAGTTCTAGCTCTTCCCAGTCAGTGCAAGCGGCCGACAGGAACGAGAATAAAGTGGCGGACGTAAGGCAGAATAAAAAGCGCTCCGTGGTGATCTTTTGGGAAGTAATATGATTGAAAATAATGTAGTATACATGTTTTTAGCTGTGAAAATGGAAATGTTTGTTGAGTGACGGGAAGACCGCCGCCACAGTGCATGTCGGCCGTACGCTCCGTTGATTTTAGCCTTATTTTCAGTGCTTATTGTACAAATACGGATTCCTAACTACCTTTACGTTGTAGTATAAAGTTTACTGTGACAGAATGAGGCTGTGGTAGAGGGGAAACCGGGTTGCTTGAGGTGTGAAAGTGAAGATTTGGTTACCCAACTTTGCAAGTCTCCACAAGTCCTTGGGTAGTCCACAAAGGCTCAACACCTGTCTCTGGAGAAAGCTGAATGTAAGTACTATCTGCCATACCAAGTATAATGTTCTAGGGTTAATCTCTGATTTTTGGCGAATATTTTCCTACAGGTACTCAGACCGCGATACAACCCCGCCACTCGGGGGGGATCGACTGTAAACACCCGCGTTTTAGGGGTTAAGGCATTTGGTTATAGGTAGATAAGACAGAAGAGCTAAACTGTGCTATAACCAAGTAATAATGATTATATTGGGTGGTCCATATATTGCATTCCCTTGCTGGCAAATTCTCATGTTTCAGGGATAGCTCAGTATCACCATTGCCTAGCTTGCATAATTTCCTTCCTCCCATTACCCTTTTCCTGCCTAATAATGTGCTGCTGCCCCCCCCCCTCTTTTTAAATAAATATTGATTACTATATTTGTGAAGCAAGATAGACATTAATCATGCTAATGAAGGTGTCTGTATAACACACGAGAATTTGACAACCAAATGGCAAGATTGGGTGTAATGTATGAACCACTCTGTACAATGTGTGTATCTTTCTTCACAGGACTGAAGATGCTGTGGCTGTAGTCACCAAGAAGCCCAAGACTCCAGGACCTGTACATGCATTTGACAGTGGTTTTAATTAATGTGTAAACAAATAAGTGTATATTGGCATTTGTACAGTATGTAAATTTTGAATAAATAGTAGCTAAGTTTGAGTTTGTATATGATTTTCCACCTCCAAGGTGTTCCTGTCAAGTTAACTTGTGCTGAGCACTCTCATAGTCTGTCACTTGCTGTTAGCAGCTGCAGCAGACCTGGAATGAATGCTCTCTTTAGCTTTCTCTCCATGCACTAATGCTGGTTGTTTTGTTTTTTCATACTGTGGTCAGTTACATACATGTCCCTGTTTGCATTATTTTTTCAGTGATATTTAATTTGGTGGTAGGTGGTGGTGACCATCATCCACTCACTTGATGCAATGCTGCCTACTTCTTCCTTCACCTTTATCACTGTTTTTCTGTGTCTGCCCTCCTTTCCTAATTCTTCCTTCTTTCATGTCACTTTTTATTACTTTTCTTTCCTTTTCAGGTAGCTTTACATTGAATGACAAGCCTAATAGTTTCTTGTAAGCCAGGAAACCATTTACAGTGCTGGGTGGTAACCATATAACAAACCCGTTTGTGTTCCCTACATGTCAATAAGTAGGTTGGCAGAGGGGTAGTGCCCCTCACGTCGCGTAGTCACAAGGGGCGAGGGGCTTTGGTGTCCCTCCCCGGCACGGCTATGGGCCGTCACTGGGTTTCCTTGGGCAACAGATGAAGGACGGCTATGGGCCATTCCTACACTGTTGGTGCAGCTATGGGCCGTCACCGGGGCACGACTCCCTGACAGGAATGCAGATGAACTGCGGTTATGGGCTGTCATTTGCCTGTCGGCGCGGCAGTGGGCCGTTGCCGAAGTCCCATATGGAGGGCGGCGTGTAGATGAGGAGCAGCTATGGGCCGTCTCCTGCCTATGGGCGTGGCTATGGGCCGTCGCCTGTGTCATGCCCTCCAAGGCAACTGCAGGAGAGGGGGCGTACCTTTCTCTCCCCAGCGCGGCTATGGGCCATCGCTGGTTCTGCAGGAGGCGTTGGCAGCACCTGGTTGAGTGGCTATGGGCCGTCTCCTTATTGGCACCCCGGCTATAGGCCATGACCTTCTTTTGTGTGTGGCTTTTGGCCATCACTGGGGCCCGGGTATAGGCCGTGGCCCTTTGGGTGGAGCAGCTATGGGCCGTCTCCTGGTTTGCAGAGCAGCTATGGGCTGTCTATTTGCGTAGCTTTGGGCCATCGCTGGGCTGCTGCCTGGAGTTGTAGGGTCAGCTCCACCCCGATCCTGGTGAGGGCTAGCTAGCCCGAGAGGTAGTGCACTAGGACTGGGGTGGTCTCGTTGAGCACCTTCCGGGGAATAGGGCCGGTATTTCACTGATGAAAGGTAGCAGTCTCTCCAAGGATCTCCCCTTGCCCTGCAGAGCCATGTGGTCCACCCTAGCTCGGGGGATTCACCCTCCCTTTACAACTAGCACAAAGCTTACAATATGCGAAGCTGTATTATATCTGTAGGTATCAAGAGATTTTGTAGCACCACTTCCCTCAGCGATATACATGAGTAGGCCTATTTTACATAATACACCTTAACATTATTTGAAAGCATATCGTTTTAATATAGACATTTTGCATCATTCAACGTACAGTTTATTATCGTGTAGGCCTCATATACTCGTAGGAAGAAGTTTCCAAATCCCCAGTGTCATGTACAAATGGTCGATCCTTTCATTCATATTCCTTCCTTCCTTTAGTGTATGAAATCACACGTGTAATAAACGATGATTAGGTGCCTCTGGATATGAGTCCCATGAGATACCCTTCTGTTATGCTATGTGTTTTAGGGTCAGCTTCCCGTCCCTTGAACGCCTAGTGTGCAGCTGGGTTCTCTTTCTAGACCGGAGTTTAGACAAATAAGAGAGAAGCAGGATGCAAAAACTCAGGGCAACAACCTTACACGTGTATTGACAAATTCTATATGTGGAACAGGTAGATGTCACAACAACATGAATCTGGGCAATTATAAGACATTTGTAAGGATCATGGGCAGTAGTATCACGCAGGATACTATTTTACAATAGTTCAGGGTGATAGGTGAACAGCACAACGAACAGTATTCGTCTTTTTGGGCAAGGGAATAGATCACGGTCACTTTGAGGGAAATATATACCGTGCTTAGGATGGGCAACTTACTGAAAGTAAAATACACACCTCCGCCGCCACTGGACCAACCACCCCGCCACCCCCCACCCCACTACCGAGCCGCAGCCCCACCACGACCCCAGGAGGACACCATGGCAGGCCAGGTCAGGTCGAGAATGACCCAGAACGAGAAGGGCGCCAGGGTGTCCCTACCCTGAGTCCCTCTTCCGTGCAACTGACCCAACAACAACCATGCAGGAATGAGAGATGACCCTGCGAGCGGAGCACCCTTCATCAGGTTCGGGGTGGGACTGCTCCAGGAACAGTCCCAAACAACACCGCGGTAACGGCCACAGTACGTGCCAGGGAGGGAGCGGCCACAGTACGCCCCTCTGTTGTTGCCCCCTGTAGCGCCGCCACAACGGCCGCAGTACATGTGGGGGAAGAAGCGGCCACAGTACGCCCTTCAGCTACAGCCACCCCTGGAGACAGCCTTGGAGCGTTAACTATTGAGCGCGCTCTGACTGGCAAAGGAAGGAGGAGTGGAGCCACGACAATGGCCACAGTACGTGTCGGGGAGGGAGTGGCCACAGTACTCCCCTCATCCATTACCACAGAGGTTCCAAACCGTGAGGAATTATGGCGTCATGCACAGGACAGTGTGCCACGTATCAGCGCCAGTCCCGGGGTTTTGGAACGTGTGCAACAGTCACTTGTGGAATGGGCTGCAGCATGCATTGAGCAAGGAGGCCAAAGTTGTGAACATCTGCTGTAAATGTGCATGACATACCTGTCTAGCATGTTGTATAATACTGTTAATAAATCTCACTATGTGATGGACGTCTCATTTACAATCCCCTGACTCCAACACATTCATAACAGATCTGTGAAGTGCTGTAACTCCCAAACTATTGAGATTTCGCAATACGCTCATTTAGTCATTGGCATTCAGTAGCGTCTCCGGAATACACCCCATGATTTTTGCTACGTGTTTACTGACCACCCTATATACTAGCGTAATAATGTACAGTACCTGTGTTAAAATGTACAAGATTAATTTTTATTTTCTCCAACTTGGCCTAAAATTGCCATCTCTCCATCTTGACAGCTGAGTTGGAACAAGAGATTTATGCTGGAATTATGATGCTAGTCACGAAGAAGCGTTTTGGAGATGATGCAGAGCCGAGGTAGTAGTATCGTTTTCTTGAACTGGGCTACTTAAAATAAACTACAAAGACGAAAATTAGACTAGGTTAGAGTGAAGGTAGTATAGAAATTATAAGGTTACTGATTTTTTTTTTTTCCTAACCCATATCAGTCGTATAACAGGAATGAAATGAGATGCGTTATCGGGCTTTAGGTGGAAGTGATATGGTTAATACAGAATCTACCTAGCTGTCGATAAACGTAGCCGAGGTGTTAATTAGACAGAGATTGTAGGTGTATCGTAGATGTATCGTAGATCGCAGCAGACACCAGTGTTGATAGTGCTGCCTTTGTAGATAATCGTGGCTCAGGAAGTGGAGATAAATGTGACCAGCTGTTGATAAAATAATGAGACGTTGGAAAGCTCGTTACTGGGTAGGTTCCGCTCTGCCTCAATGGCCTCTCTGCCTATCTTGTAACGTTGGTGAGGTGGGTTATAGGCGCTTTTGGGTTACGGAGTTTATTGTACAGTTATATCGAAATGTGACTGACAGCGTAACGTAACGAGGCGGCAAACCTCCCAGCTGACCCTGCCTCCTGCCCTCTACCCTTGGTCGTACTCTCTAGCTCTCTGGCTATACCCTCCGAAATCTGAAAATATATACGGCTAGATGGGATGTAGTGTCTGGTAGAATTCGCTGGGTAGTTTCCATGACGTTAGATAACTGGCTCAAGCTGGTTATCCTGCTCGTATCATGAAATTATTGTATTGTCTGAAGAAAAAGATTGAGATACATTACATGTTAAGACAATTCTTGATGGTCTGGGGCAGTAGGTTTGTTGATTGTGGATTGACGTTGTTAGTGAGAAGCTGTGTAATGTCCCAAGCAGATACTACATACTGCACAGTGTGATATGAGATACATACTAGTGCCTATAAGCATTACATATCTATAACTGTTACATATGACACATTAATGCCAATATAGCTGTTTATCTGTAGCTGAATATCTGCCTATATACTTAGCTATAATTATCCATCCATTCATCCATCAGTCCATCTGTCTGCTTTCTCTCAAGCTGTCAATATCCATCCATCCACTCCAGTCTATCCATCACTTATCCATCTGTGACTCTCTCCCAATCTGTCAAAATATCCATCCATTCACCCATCCCTCCATCTATCACTTCACTCCTCTCTCTCTCTCTCTCTCTCTCTCTCTCTCTCTCTCTCTCTCTCTCTCTCTCTCTCTCTCTCTCTCTCTCTCTCTCTCTCACGGGTTTTTATTTTTACGTGAGGTTTGTAAATTGTTCTCCAGTACTGTTTTTGTATTTTACGTGCGTGATTATCATTAATTATTGTTCAAACCGGATTACGTGAAAGGTGTGTGTGTGTGTGTGTGTGTGTGTGTGTGTGTGTGTGTGTGTGTGGTGTGTTGTGGAGTGAATGTGTGTGTGGTGGGGGGTGAGTGTGTGTGTGGTGGGGTGTGAGTGAGCGTATGGTGGTGCTGATAGTGGTGGTGGTGGTGGTGGTGTGTGTGTGTGTGTGTGTGTGTGTGTGTGTGTGTGTGTGTGTGTGTGTGTGTGTGTGTGTGTGTGTGTGCCTTCATGTGCGTGTGCGTGTGTCACTGTGCACAAAGGAAGTTGGGAGGAGCAATAATTTAGGTCATCACAGCCTGAGAGGTACAGTATCTCAAAGTGAAGGTGTAAGAAAATGAGTGAGAGAACAACAGGCGACTCGCTGCCGTAATATCACTTTCTTCTAATTTCATGTAAACGAAGGGAATTTAATGTGCTTAGGAATTCTGGCAGAGATTTTACAGTGCACTGGCCTGCACAGTGGTGTTGCATGTAAGGTATGAGTGAGTAAATAGAGGGTAGGAGAATAGGAGGCAGGGAACGCTTTCGTCTGTGTCCTCCTAAGTGGTCAAAAGAGCGTTTGCCGGGGCCTGTGTATCTAGGGCGTGCTGTTATAAGCTTACCAAGCGTAATTTGGGAAAAAATCGCAACTAAACCTATTTATACAGCTGCCTTGCAATCTGATGATAACCATAACCATAATTGCGTTGGTAAAAGAGAACATTGTGGAGAAAACGGGAAGGCGATTTAGTCTGACACCTAGTAGGGTTAGAGTAAGAAAAACGAAAGCCATGAAAATGATATGCAGTAGATGAACCAGGAATTCGCTTACCGTAATACTCCACGGAGGTCACTACCCATGTTTCATTATCTCGCACCATTGAGAAGTGGTGGATCTCTGTACGAAAACAATGTATACAGTATATAAAGATAAAACAAGTCGAGAGCCAACGCTGGCATACTGAGTGGAAAGAAATGTGTGATAACAAGTGAAGGACAACGAGAGACATGCCTAAGTGTGAAGTCAGGGAGGCTAAGATTCGAAATAATGGTGGAGCGAAGAGCCTGGGAGAAGGATACTCCAGCTGGATTTATGGAAGGATGTTAACGTGAGGATCAGGTATTGATGGAGAGAGGGATGGATAGGTAGATAAATAGATAGCTACTCATGTAGCTAGCTTGGTAGATAGATATTTGATTATCTGTCACTAGGTAGATTGGTAAATACATAACACCGTTTTATAGGTACTGGATAGAGCCATTAAAAACAGCTTAATGAGTAAAGCCTTTAGTAGATTTGACTAAACTGTGATTACAGGACAACATATTTCTTGACGCATATCGACACAATATTAAATGACACAGAATACAGGACAAGAGAGAAAGGTGAAAACAGGGAGGGCTGTAGAGAGACAAATTCTGGGCAGATTTTCAGAGATGAGGATAGAATGACGAGACAGTCAAAAAGAGGAGATGAAAGGCAAGGGAATGTGTGTGAAATGAGATGTGGTGAGTGAATGGGTGAAACAGGATTTTTTATTTTACTCCGCCTCATGGCATAAGGTATAAAGCCTGATTTTGAGAGCTGATCCCCAAGTGTCATTACATATATATATGTCACCTGGTAATTTGCTAGCAATATCCGGCATGTACATTGTGATGCAAAACAAATATTACATTCAGATCTGGTGCTATTTAATTGGCAGGGGAAGGGAGGTCATGGCGTGTCGTTGGAACCATATGGAAAAGTAGTGAACAGCTGTATCAGATGCAAGTAAACTGACTCTTGTGAAAATCGTGTCAAGCCACAAATCACGTTATCCCGACCCATCTCTTTGTGCAGTCCACCTGAGTTAGTAAGTGAGCCTGGGGAGTGAGGCCAAATGTAGGTGGGTGGGTAGATTTGGGGAGAGAGTGAGGCAAGTGTGTATGAGAGAGGATGTGAGACTTACTGAGCAGGCAAAGGCGCTGGGAGTGGCGGGGCAAGTGTGTGTGTGTGTGTGTGTGTGTGTGTGTGTGTTACCCATTCCACTACCCCATTCTTCCCCTCTCTCCCACGCACACGCTCACAGCTGCTACAAACACACAAGTACAGTTACTCTTCAATTACACCTTCTTGCTTCACTCACGTTTACCATATTGCCTCGAAGTTTCCCTTTCCCCTCGTACTTGTGTATTTGAGTTAGCGTAAGTGTATATTTATGAACAGTTATCCAAGGCTTCTTTGGGAATCACTATCGCTATCTATTGCCAGACGCCATAATCCCGTAAGGGGTGGCCATTTGACTTTGAGTTATTTGTTTTACGGGGAGGGGCACTAACCCTCCACCAACCCACTTGTTGACACGTAGGGAACACGTATGGTTTGGTTATATGGTTACCACCCAGTGTTGTAAATGGTTTCTTGGCTTACAGGAAACCATTTGGCTTGTCACTCAATGTAAAGCCACCTGTGAAGGAAAGAAAAGCAACAAGAAGTGACAGGAAAGATGGGAGAAATAGGAAGAGAGGAGGACAGACACAGAATAAGTATGATAAAGGCTAAGAAGGAGGTAGGCAGCACTACATCAAGTGAGTGGATGATAGTCGCCACCACGTACCACTTCTGGGAATCACGTCAGATTTTTTTTTTTTTTTTAGAACAGTATCTCTCGAATGAAAAGTGTACTGTTCTCTGGACTACAGATAAGTGAACTTTGATGTCAATTTCTTCTTAGCTGTACTTACGGATTGACGTCTACACACTTTTACCATGATTTTCTTCTCTTGCTAAAGGAAAGTGAAGTTGAAAATAAGGGTGAGTGAAATGTGTGTGTGTGTGTGTGTGTGTGTGTGTGTGTGTGTGTGTGTGTGTGTGTACTTTGTGAAGGAAAAGGGTGCAAATTGATGAAGTAACTAGCGTGTGTGTGTGTGTGTGTGTGTGTGTGTGTGTGTGTGTGTGTGTGTGTGTGTGTACAGTACTTTGTGAAGGAAAAGGGTGCAACTTCATGTACCGTAGTAACTAGTGTGTGTGTGTGTGTGTGTGTGTGTGTGTGTGTACAGTACTTTGTGAAGGAAAAGGGTGCAACTTCATGTACCGTAGTAACTAGTGTGTGTGTGTGTGTGTGTGTGTGTGTGTGTGTGTGTGTGAGAGAGAGAGAGAGAGAGAGAGAGAGAGAGAGAGAGAGAGAGAGAGTTAAATGAAGAACTTCGGAGAGCAAGATAACAAAAAGAAAAAACTAATACGAACGCACTGTCCTTGTGTAGCACGAGACAAGCTCACCAAAGGCCGCCTCTTCTGTTTGTAGTTTATTTTCAGTGTTTCCAGTTTACTGTCTGACTAACATTGTCTTTATCCTTCAATTTCGTCTCACCATCCACTCATTTCATGTAGTGCTGCCTACTTCTTCCATAGCCTTTATCATTCTTTTTTCTGTGCCTTCCACTCCTCTCTTCTTATGTCTCCCATCTTTCCTGTCACTTTTTATTGCTTTTCTTTCCTTTACAGGTGGCTTTACATTGAGTGACAAGCCAAATGGTTTCCTGTAAGCCAAGAACGAAGGTAGGAAAGACGGAAGGAACGAAGGAAGGAAAGAAGGAAGGATGGAACGAAGGTAGGAAAGAAGGAGGGAAGGAACGAAGGTAGGAAAGAAGGAGGGAAGGAACGAAGGTAGGAAAGAAGGAGGGAAGGAACGAAGGTAGGAAAGAAGAAAGCATGGAACGAAGGTAGGAAAGACGGAAGGATGGAACGAAGGT
>NC_136961.1:49839482-49889482 GCF_032717465.1 Coenobita brevimanus
GCCTTATCAGGTCTGCCTTTAGCAACCCTACTGTACCTCCGACGTTCACACCTCTCTCTCCTTACCCTATTGTCATCCTCCATCCTCTCCACATGTCCAAACGATCTCAATCAACCCCTCCACATCACTACACCAGTACACTCCTCTCCCATCCTTCCTCTTAACTCGTTAATATTAAACCTACCCCCCCCCACACACACACACACTCCCAGGCCTCGCATTTAAGGAGGCATTTCACATCCATCTAATCATTGTTATTTCTGTGCGAAATGTGTTGACCACGTAAACCTTGGTTAGGTAAAGATTCTTTTATTCCCCTGAACCAGAGTGACATCATTCTTATTTTATTCTTATTGTTATCAAGCGATTTTATTCAGCTTACGAGCAGCCTCCCGTACTAAAGACTTTATTAGTACTGTATCTGACTCCTTCAGTTTGAAAAGTGTACCCTAAGCTGAATAAAATCATCAGGCTGTTGCTAGAATAAAATGAACGATGTTTCCTGACTGAATGGGTTAGCACTAACATGATCATTTGCCCCGACATTATCCGATTTATTCACCTTCTCGATGACTGACTGACAAATTTTGGTAGTCATGGTTGGTGACAGGATGGGGCTTTGACCGAAATGGCTTTCAGGTTGGCTCTCATGACTGTACCGTTCACATCGTTGCATAAAGATTGTGATTTACACCCTTCCTTGATCAGGGCATGCGTTCTGACGTCGTGCGTTGTGTGAACTACGGAGGGAGGGGGGTGAAGCTTGTCAGTACCCCCACCCCCCCAACAAAATAAAAGAAATAATGCGTGTACTCTATTGGATGACGTGGATGTGGACGTATTATAACTACATAATTACACGGTACAGCAATTCCACTATGACACGAGCTGTTGACAATGCTGGTGCTCTTGGGTCTAAAGAAGTTATTTTTTTTTTTTCGGTGACAGTCCTTACTAAAAAATGAGTTCATTATTCACACACCCGTCGGACATGGCAGATGATACAATAATCCTGGTTAACAGCTGTTTATTTCGAAGGTGCCCTGAGGTTTATGAAAAGTCCCAAACACTCCTTGCCAATTAAACAGCTGATGGAAAATATGTTAAATACCATTGTTAAATTTGCCAACATTTACAAACAACCACACTGATATATTTCCAGAGGAAGATTTTTGTGTTTTGGCGTCGTAGCAGTGGCTAATTGTACACACCATCTCTAAACTCCCATCTTCTCTATGCCCGCTACTCCAGTCCCCCTTCCCTACCCCCTCACCTCTTCCCTACCCCCTCACCTCTTCCCTCTACCCCCCTCACCTCTTCCCTCTACCCCCCTCACCTCTTCCCTCTACCCCCCTCACCTCTTCCCTCTACCCTCTCACCTCTTCCCTACCCCCTCACCTCTTCCCTCTACCCCCTAACCCCTTCCCTACTCTCTCACCTTTTCCCTCTAACCCCCTCACCTCTTCTCTCTAACCCCCTCACATCTTCCCTACCCCTCACCTCTTCCCTCTACCCCCTCACCTCTTCCCTCTACCCCCTCATCTCTTCCCTCTACCCCTTACCTCTTCCCTACCCCCTCATCTCTTCTCTCAACCCCCCTCCCCTGTTCCCTACCCCCCCACCTCTTCCCTACCCCCCACCTTTTCCCTACCCCCCCACCTCTTCCCTACCCCCTCATCTCTTCCCTACCCCCTCACCTCTTCCCTACCCCCTCACCTCTTCCCTACCCCCTCACCTCTTCCTTCTACCCCCCCCCTCCTATCTCCCTGCTACCAGTCAAACCTCCCCTACCCTCACACCTCTGCTCTCCACCTCTCAGGTTGAATTTTTCCATTGACTCGAAGAAAGAAGAAGATTTTCGCACGACCAAGCAGGCAGAGGATATTTACACGGCCACGCAAGCAAAGGATATTTACACCGACACGAGAGACAACAGGAGTGGGAAATGATAACTTTCTCCCCAAGCAAAAGGTATTTGAACCATTATTAAACTTTTTGAAATTTGAAATATTTTTTTCTGAGCTTTTCTCACATCGTACACTTAGTCATGCATTTTGTTTATTGTTAAAAGAGTTATTTTCACACGCACACACGCACGAAACACGCACACGCACAAAAATCTCTCTCTCTCTCTCTCTCTCTCTCTCTCTCTCTCTCTCTCTCTGACAAATTTTGCACGAGAGCACTGATAGCTGTGTGGTGGTTGTGACGGTGGTGATGTCAGCGGTGTTGGTGGTGGTGGTGTGTGGTTGTGGTGGTGGTGGTAGTACGTGGTTGTGGTAGTGGTGATAATGTTATGCTGGTGGTTGTATTACGATGAAGTGTGGTTGTGATGGAGTGTGGTTGTGGTGGTGGTGGTGGTGGTGGTGGTAGTGTGGGTGTGGTGATGGTACAGTATGGCTGTGAAGAACTTAAAAGAAGGATGTGTGGAATGGGAAGGAATTGGGTGACAAGTTGGGGTTAGAAGACATTGACGTAAGTTTGGAATATAATGTTGGTGTTATGGAAAATAAATCTCTCAGGGAAATGCGCTACGAAGCCTCCTATGCCACCCAGAATACGGGACATAGGCTCAGCAGTAGCATATAGTGCGTACTTTGGCCTAATTGATATTTGCTCCACAGAAATCGATGGAAACAGCGGAGGACGAGATGTCAACCCTGGCCAGCGAGATGGCAACTGCAGGCGAGGGGGAAGGCGAAGCTGCAGCCCCAGAAGACAAGGTTGCAACCTCAGAAAACGAGATGGCAACCTCAGAAGACATGGCAACCTCAGAAGAAGGGATGGCAACTACGGAAGAAATGGCAACTGTAGACGACGAGATGGCCGCTCGAGAACATGGCAATCCCTGCAGAGGAACTAGTGCGGCGTGTGTTGTAGCTTGTACTGATAGGTGATGTGGTAGGGAGGGTAGCAGCAGCTGTGGCGGCACCTGCATAGCGTTACTCTGGCTTGCATTGCATTCCTTAGGCACCTTTGATGTTCCTGTATTTCCCCAGGCGATGCAGAGACGGCTGCGAGGGAGAGACGAGACGGCCGAGAGACCAGGGGAGACCGGAGAGCCTGCAGGGAGATCGGAGCGCCGGACAGGACAGGTGACAGGTTGTATTTTTCTTTGTATTTTCCTTTAGGGTGTGATTGATTGTGTGTGCGTGCTTTTGTGTGTGTGTGTGTGTGTGTGTGTGTGTGTGTGTGTGTGTGTGTGTGTGTGTGTTTAGTTCCCAGCATACTAGGCTGGGTGTGGCAGGTAGGTGGGTCTGGGGAGGGAGGTGGGGTGGGGGGAGGCGGGAAATGGGGGACTTCCTTCCACTTCCATCTTCCACTCCGTCTGTCCTGTCTGCCTGTCCTCAGCGCAGCCGAACGTGCTGGGATGGTGTGTCTGTCTGTTAGTGTCTGTCTGCTTTAGAGCTTCTTTCTCTTCCCCACCTTTACTTTTTTGTGCGCTTTTTCTTTTTCTGTCGTTCTAGAGTGAGCGTGATGGAGAGAGGGTAGAGGGGCGAGTAGGAGCGAGGGAGCGAGTTGGAGATAGACATAGGATCTACTACATAATATTAATTGCTAAAGGTATCTTGCCCGTATTTAACTGATATACTTTGATAATACTTGAATCATTTCCTCTAGTCCAATACTTTTGTGATATACTTTGAAATACTTTAATATATAAAATCTTCTGCCAGAGTAACCTAACAGCTGCTGCCATTGCTACTTGTATACTTTGTAAATGTATTGTAATTGTAAACTCTTGTAAAACACTAAAGATAATAAAAGAATCAGCTGTATATCAACTTTACTTTGCCCTTTATGGTATTACAAATGACTAAAATACATTATCACAGAAAAAGTAAAGTATGCAAAGAAAGCATACAATGCTATACTCTAGTTCCCAAAGACATGAAACAGAGTACACAGTAGACTCCAGCACAAGTTAAATGATTCTGTCCCGTCATCCTAAGAGGGTTTTCTGAAGCTGTAGGATATCGTCAGAAGCTAGCAAAGAGTAAAAGTGACATCCACAAACCGAGAGCTCTGCGTCCAGCGCTCCGCGGTTCAAGTCCCAGAGGTGGACAGATGTTTTGACATGTAGACGTTACCAGGGCGTAGTTTGGTGGCCTACCCTTTAATATTCTGGACTAATGGTGGTCTAGCCTCGTGCCCCTGCGCTCCACCTCATAAAAAAAAAAGGAAAGCCAAGGGTCATGAATGAACTAAAGGACTGAACTAAGCGGAGAAGAACAAAAATCGTAGAGAAGATCGCCCCAAATTTGATGAGACAGTGTAGTATAACTGAGTGAAATAGGCGTTGGATATGACGGAACTAAACGGCAGTTATACCCACCACTCTTCTGTACCCTACACTACCCTGATTCAGCCTACCCTACCCTACCCAGCCCTACCCTACCCAGTCCACCACCACCTAGCCCTATCTTACCCTGCCATAACCTATCCTACCCTCCCAAACGCAACTCGACCCATCCCTACCCCATACTGCCAAAACCAACCCAACCTTACCCCACCCTGTCAAGACCGACACAATCCTACCCCACCCTGCCAAAACCAACCCAGTCCTACTCCACCCTGCCAAACCCGACCAATCCTTTCCCACCCTGCCAAAAACCGACCCAATCTTACCCCACCCTGCCAAAACCGACACCATCCTACTTCACCCGGCCAAAACTGACCCAATCCTACCCTACCCTGCCATAACCGACCCATCCCTACCCTACTCTGCCAAAACCAACCCAATTCTACCCCACCTTGCCAAATGCGACCCAATCCTTGCCCACCCTGCCAAAACCGACCCACACCTACCCTACCCTGTCCAAACCGACCCAATCCTACCTCACCCTTCCAAAACCGACCCAATCCTACCCCACCCTGCCAAAACCGATCCAATCCTACCCCACTCTACCAAAACCGAGCAAACCCTACCCCACACTACCAAAACCAACTCAATTCTACTCCACTCTGCCAAAACTGACCAAATCATACCCCACCCTGCCAAAACCGACCCAGTCCTGCCCCACCCTGCCAAAACCAACCGAAACCTAACCAATACTCTGCCAAAACCGACCCAACCCTTCCCCACCCTGACAAAACCGACCCATACCTATCCCACCCAGCCAAAACTGAGCCATTCCTATCCCACCCTGCCAAGACCGACCCATCCCTACCCCACCCTGCCAAAACCGACCCAATCCTACCCTATCCTGCCAAGACCGACCCATCCCTACCCCACCCTGCCAAAACCAACCCAACCCTACCCCACCCTGCCAAATGCGACCCAACCTTACCCCACCCTGCCAAAAAAGACTCAATCCTACCCCACCCGGCCAAAACCGACCCAACGCTACCCCCACCCTGCCAAAACCGAACCATTCCTACCACACCCTGCCATAACCGACCCAGTCCTACCCCACCCTGCCAAAACCGGCCCAATCCTACGCCGCCCTGCCAAAACTAACCCAACCTTACCCCACCCGGCCATAACCGACCCAACGCTACCCCACCCTGCCACAACCGTCCCATCCCTACCCTACCTTAACCAAACCAGTCTTATCTAACTCATTGTCCACATTAACACTTTTTTCCATATTCATCTTTCTTTCTCCAGACGATTTTCTTCAACTCTGGAGAGAAATTTCGTACTGGAGGGGTTAGATAGTCATCATCATCAACCCCTTCACTACGAGGGGATCTCCTAAGCTGAATAAAATCGTCCGGTTACCTAAAAAAAAGTAACTAAGTCATTCTCTGTCTGAAGGGGTTATTGTGTCTGTCCCATCATCCCGAGAGGGTTTCTTTAAGCTCCAGGAAATCGTGTAAATGTAGCAAAGTGTAAACATGACGTCAGCACTTGTTCTAGGCGCCACATCGAGTCCCGGAGGTGAACAAAGGTTTTTATATCATATAGACGTTTTATATTTTATATTTTGCAACTTTCAGAGGCATTTACTCAGCTTCAGGAGTCTTATGGATAGGCTCAATCAAACGTATCGAACCTCCCATGTTAAAAAAAATAGCTTACAGAAATGCGTCCTCGTACTGAAGGGGCGGAATGGACAGATCGAGTGACTAAGATATTGAATTATGTATATAACTGGTTTTGTTGTTATTTCTATTATTATTATTATTATTATTATTTCAGGCAAATGTCCCAGGCTTCTAGACTGGCTGACTAGCGAATATTATTAAGTCTCCCGTGGCTCCGTGCTCCTTCCACTCAAGAGCCTGCACTTCACGCATTCCACGCACAAGATGGCGCACCGCTGCATTCCTGCGAAGACGAGAGGTCAAGAGGACGACACTTGCTTTTTGTTTGTTTGTTTACTGTAATTGCTTAAAGTTGTGATCCCTCCAACTTGAATGCTCAGTTGTAACTATAGATAACTAGAATACGATGCTAGTCACGAAGAAGGGCTATGAAAAGATACAGAGCTCGTAGTATTGGCTGGATGAATCACTCTTGCGTGATAATCAAAGACGGTGAATAAAACCCACACTTGTAGACGAAGAATATAATTACCAAACAGTTTCGGTGGACACTGCCACCATCTTCAGTGGTCAAGATAGTGAGAGGGAGTGACATACTGATTATACAAGGGTTCCTTTTTATGCGTGTGTGTGTGGAAGGGTGGGGTAAAGGTGAGGTGGGGTGGGGTAGATTGTAAGCGGGGATTAACCCAAGGTGGATTTTGGGGGGGACATTACCTGACAGGTCAGGTGTAATTCCTATCTGACCTTACCTGTGTCGTAGCAGGAAGGGTGGGGTAAAGGTGAGGTGGGCTGGGGTAGATTGTAAGCGGGGATTAACCCAAGGGGGATTTTTGGGGGTACATTACCGGACAGGTCAGGTGTAATTCCTATCTGACCTTACCTGTGTCGTAGCAGGAAGGGTGGGGTAAAGGTGAGGTGGGGTTGGGTAGATTGTCAGCGGGGATTAACCCAAGGGGGATTTTGGGGGGGACATTACCGGACAGATCAGGTGTAATTCCTATCTGACCTTACCTGTGTCGTAGCAGGACGGGATGTCCCTTCCTGCTACGACACAGGTAAGGTCAGATAGGAATTACACCTGACCTGTCAGGTAATATCCCCCCCAAAATCCACCTTGGGTTAATCCCCGCTTACAATCTACCCCACCCCACCTCACCTTTACCCCACCCTTCCACACACACACAGGCATAAAAAGGAACCCTTGTAGTGTCAGTATGTCACTAACTCTCACTATCTTGACCACTGAAGATGGTGGCAGTGTCTACCGAAACTGTTTGGTAATTATAGTCTTCGTCTACAAGTGTTGGTTTTATTCACCGGCTCGTAGTATTTTTTTCTTTTAACTAAGATACATGAAATAAGCTTCAAAAATACGAAAATACGAGCGTACTTAATGTAAATGAATTATAGTACGTTCAGGATGGAGGGAAGGCATTTTGTATTTTGTTTGTGATGTTATAGTGCAGTGGTTCCCAACCTTTTTGGTCCTGTGGCCCCCCGAGAAAATTATGAGAAGCTCCATGGCCCCTATATAACTCAGATCGTATATTTATATATTTTTAATATTTGATATTGTGCAGAAAACGGTAATTACCCCAATATACTTAAGGCTAAAGTAGCACAGTAAGGTATATTTCATACTTGATTTCTGTCAGGCTTTACCCAGACCAAATAACTTATAATATCTTATATTACCAATAAGGCCCATGGCCCCCAAGGTTGGGAACCGCTGTTATAGTGTCTCTCAGGATCCTAGGATCCTGTCTCGGCTGAACCAAATTGTCTGGCGTCAGCTGGAACATGATGCTAGAGTTATGTCGGTCGTGAGGGAGTTAATGGTGACGGTATTGACACTGTCAGGCTCCTATGACTCACTCAGTCGAATAAAATCGTCTGAGTCAGCTGAAATGGGGTACTAGAGTTGTCCCAAGCACCAGAGGGTTAAGATTCTTAACCCTCTGGTGCTTGGGACAACTCTAGTATTCCATTCCAGCTGACAGACGATTTTGTTCGGCTGAGTGAGTCATAGGAGCCTGACAGTTACTACACTGTCACCATTAACCCCCACATGACCGACATAACTCTGGTATATCATGTTCCAGCTGACGCCAGACAATTTGGTTCAGCCGAGTGGGTCTGGGGCCTGAGGGGCACTAAATGAAAATATCCAAAAAATATTAAAGGGGGGCCTATATCAATTTTTGCCACAGGAGCTATACCAAAATTGGACTTTTTAATAAAACCCCCTCCTCTCTCACTCCCTGTGTTTTGTATATATCCCTCTCTGTCTGCCTGTGGTGTGTCTGCTGTCTGCCTGTGGTGTGTGTGTCCTTCTACTGTGTGAAGGTGGCTGTGTACGTGTCTTGTGTGTGTGTACACGTGTGTCTACTGTGTGAAGGTGGCTGTGTACGTGTTTTGTGTCTACTGTGTGAAGGTAGCTGTGTACGTGTCGTGTGTGTGTGGTGTGTCTACTGTGTGAAGATGGCTGTGTACGTGTCGTGTGTGTGTGTGGTGTGTCTACTGTGTGAAGGTGGCTGTGTACGTGTCTTGTGTGTGTCTGTGTCTTGATGTGCGTATGTATGTAGTAGTGTGTGTGTGTGTGTCTTGATGTGTGTATGTATGTAGTAGTGTGTGTAAGTGTCTTAAGTGTGTGAGCTGAAGTGTAAGTATGGGGCCTTGTGGTTTTAAGGAAAGCATGCTACGCAAACTTCCCTCAGCCACATTTTAAAGAAACCTCTATCACACCGGGACTTGAACCCGGGTCTTCCTGATTAGCAAGCCAGCACCATCCTGACCATGCTACCGCGGCCCCACAAAGATAGCGGCTAAAACTTCTACTGTATTTTATTTCTTTACATGTTACAAAAAATGGGAAATTGGACAACATGCATAGACTAAACTAAATTTTCATGTACCTATTAATGTCGCTTTAGGAGGAGATATCTCGAAATTTCCTGAGCTACTTGGAATACCTAAGCCTGCAGTTTAATGCTAATCATGAACAAGTGCTATGGAAAGAATATAGAGCAGTAGCTACTTATATAAAGGGAGAAAGTAAAAACTGGAACTTAACTGCTAACCAACGGCAGGACTTAAACGATTAACCATATATTACATAAACTTAACACACTGAGTGACACAGAAACTAAACATATGATACAAATTCTTTAATGAAACTTATAATGAGAGTACAAATGACAAAATATACACTGCACAGGAAGACAGTACAGTAGCCTACTCATTGGTCATACCTTCCGTGCGAACTCAGAGAATGAAAGCCTATCTGTTGTACCGATTTATAAACGGAAGAGATGAATCGCTAAATTTGATCCACAGTAATAAATAATAATAATAATAATAATGAATACATAAAACAATAAAGACAAACCATGTAGACTACATGTCCACCCTAAACTGACAAAAACCTGGCATCTCTCCTCCTTGAATGCTGAGCTGTTTCTAGAGATAAAGACTAGATTATCATGCAGATCACAATGATGATCTATTGGGGAGGATGCAAAACCATAATACTGTCTTATTCTGCCACTTAGATACAGGAACTAAGCAGCAGAAGGACTAAAATTTGTCAAGGTGAGCCAACTACAATGACACAGATGAAGTCTGAGATTATATAATGTGTAATCATGAACTGATTGCATCATTCATTAAAGATTACAAAAGGAAAAGCTATCAAATCTGAAAGTGTAAGTACTATACAAGATATGATTAACCTTGTACATCCATATTCTGAGATATGCTTCCTATATCATAGCCTACACACAAATTCATCCCCCTCAACAGTAATGGTATATTCCTGCTGTCTCCTGACTTCCAATCAACTTATGAAACCTCTCTCCTAATTACAGTACAGTAATATGTTAATGAAGGCTGCTAGTAATTACCTTCAGTATGATCATTCTTATTTAGAGGTAGCAGCAATGGCTAATGAAGGATGTAAGGTATGCAGTCCTTCCAGTTCAATATACTATATCTCCAATCAGGCTTTATCCAGTGTCTCTCCTACACATGTTAAAGAATGTCATATGGGACTCTAAGTTTGGAAAGTCTCTCCTATGCTGATTAACATAGTTTAAAGGTAACAAGAATGGCTTAATGAAGCCTGTCCCTAACCCCTTCAGTCCAAATGCTCTCCTATCAACCTTTAATTACTTTCCTACTGAACAGGTTCCTGAAGGTTGTAATGTGACCCTTCCAGTTTGAAAAGTCTTACCCAAGCTGAATAACAGTCTTAAATTAGCAAGAATAAAGGCTAATCATTGGAGCAGTTTGTGCCCTGTAATCCAAAAGATGTAGTTATATTCTCATTTTACTATCTATTTCTACCACCAGACCATCATATCTATCTTGAGACAGACATATAGTACTGTATTAAAGGGATTAATGGAGGAAGAACATGACTGAAGAGTATTGTATTGGTGCTGTAATAAGAAGGGGTAGATTGAATGACATAGCTCTGAAGGGCAAGGAGAGACCTCGTATACGCTACCCTGGTGGGGGTTCGAACTGTCAACTTTATGGTTGTGAAGAGCAAGCGCTACTACTGAGCTACTGCAATCGAGCAGCATGGAAAGTCGCCATTAGGTGACCAAAGCCAATGCATGCAAGCATTTTTGGAACCTTCATAAATGATACGATATAACCCCTCCAGTTCAAAGTCTTTCCCATGCTGAATATCATCTGAAGGAAGCATGAATAAAATCAGTTCATCTTTCAAGTGTGTGGTTAAAACTGAAATCCATCCATCCATCCATCATCCAATCCTACGTTGCCCCATGAGGCGCGTAGGAGCCTGGGGCTAGGCAGTTGGTCCTGACATTTAAGATGAGAGAGACCAACCTCACTCATCCCTGAGAAGCATTACGTGAGCAATAAACCCCAATCATCCCTTGGATATGAACCTTCACCGGCTTATGGTTTCCTGGTGTACAGGAAACCACTTGGCTTGTCACTTAGTGTAAAGTCACCCACAGGCAGAAGGAAGAGGAAAGAATGAAGGAATGCAAGACAGAATTGGGAGTGTAAAGTCACCCGTAGGCAGAAAGACGAGGAAAGAACGAAGGGGAAAAAACTGAAATAAAATACTTAATCCATGGGTCTTTGCATCTGGTACTGTATTTTAATCCTGTTAATTCTAAGTAATATCATTCAGCTTAGGAAAGAGTACATGAACTGGAGTGGCTAAAGCCTTGATCAACTTCTTTACTACTTGGAGACTCTTCCAAAGGAGATTAAACTTGCTTACTGGCCTAGTTCTACCAGAGGAAACAATGGCTAATGGGGTCTCTGAAGATTATTAAAACTGTCTACAAGTTATTTTTTCTAGCCTGGGAGATCTCCAACCCTTTCAGATTAGTTGATGGCAAGTGTGGCAAGACTGCACAGATGATAAGACTAGTAACCAAGGAGATATCATATGAAGAGAGACTGTGTGAAGGGAACTCCTAAGGTGATCAAAATTGCCTACAGAGCATTAATTCTATCCTAACATAAATTCTTAATCTCTTGTAATTGAGCTGATGGCCAATTGTTGTTAGACTGGCTGTCAGTATGAATGGTAACCCAGGAGACTTACTCCTTCCTTACAACTATGACTCATTCTAAGCAACCACAAACTGGTATTTGAATTGTATGAGTGACCCAGGTCCCTCATATTAAAACAAGTTATGTCATTACAACCGTCTGAATGTATATGTGTGGGCCATTTCACTAACCATGATGTACTGTTGACAGGCATTTATATTTTTTCATTTTCATTTATTTTTTCTTACCTGTTGCTGAATCATATGTCACCCCTCTTTGTACTGAGAATTAGGTTCTGGTTGATACTGGTTGGCACCAATATCACCAGGCAATAGAGCTGGCTATATTCTATCTATCTATCTATCTACTGCCAGACGCCTCAATCCCGTTTGGGGTGGCCACAAACAAATCGCCTCCTACAATAAAACTCTTCTCTCTATATCGACACACGTAAGCTTTGAGGTAAAACAGGGTGAACAGTACTCATACAGTACTATGATTATCTGATTAAATGCTGGAAGTTTTATGCAGAGGTACATTGGCAAATTTTGAGGTGCAAGATTTTCAGGAAAATGATGGCCAATATCATATTTAACCTACCATTACCAAATATGCCATGGCCCCCCAAAAAATGAACTACATAACAAACTCCAATCGCCAAGTAATACAGGCCATGACACTGAATTATATAATGAAATGGAATCAAGAAGAAATGGCAATAAAAAGGAAACAGCAGCATGAAGAAATGTTACATAAAAGACATTACTAAAAGACCTTAAAATTGAACAGTAAGTGAAATACAGTCAGGAGGTAGAATGATTGCCTCAAAAATGTCAAAACTTCTGAAAATTGATATAGCTACATAATACAGTAATTCTGAAGGGCTTATGAGAAAATTCTCTTGTGGCCACAGGGAACGGGGTACAAGATTTATTTAACTCCTTCAGTATGATGCGACCCTCACTCTGATGGGTCAAGTCTCAAAGCCAATGCCTGGCAGATCTGATCTTCTGAATCACAGTGGCTTAATGAACTCTACTTGATTTAACATAATAGAATTAATATACTCATTCTAACTTATTTGCTTTAACCTACAACACTCAACTTACTGTACTTAGTTGAACCTACTAGACTTAACTTACTACATATAACATTTAATTTAACCAGCTCAATATCACCTCAGTTTAACCAATTCCAATTTACTTTAATTCTTATGGGGTACATGGGGTTAAGGGCTATAAATCTTATGAGGGATTCACAACAGCCTTAGGATCAATTTCATCTCATAACTAAGAGACGGGTTAAATTCAGTTCTCTCTTCTCCTCGTCCAACTTGAAAAAAAGAAATCACAGCTATGCCAGAAAACTGATCATAAATCCATCTGAAAGTATACACTGTACAATTTTTTTATACTGTATCATACATTTAGCCAGTCCTCTCATAAGTCAGGGATCACGCTAAATTATCAGAACTTTTCCCATATCAGGCAGCAATGTTTGAAAATATTACAAACTTTTCCATTCAACTCATACTGTAAATCAGGAGAAACAAGATCAGATCAGATATACATGAACCAATGGTCACTCTGCCATTAAATGTCTGGACTGAAAACACTAGCCTCGTACTCCTACGCTTCTGAAGGGGTACTAAAGGACTGCATAAGATTATTTTTTTTTTTACTGTCATGAAACAAACTGATAAAATACACTGCTGATAAATAACGCCTTTTTTCCTGTTAAAATTGCTTGTCATTCTTCATAAAGTTGCTTTGTTCTGTTGTTTTAGATTTGCCTTTGGCTTTTTAGCCCTCCTCATGAATCTAACACATCTCTAAGGTACTTCACTTAAAGCAGAAATTTGCCTGCATGCATCCCAGACTTATAGAGAGGATTTATGGCCATATTATTACAACTAAGAGTGCAATGTTATGGATAAGGATCATCAAATGATAATTTCCAAGCCATGTCATGGTGACATAACATATCCGATCCTTCTGTACTAATGCTGACTACACTCTGTAATGTGGGCTGCAAGTTGATTAATCTAACAAGTACAGGTGTTCTATACTGTACATGTCTATTTATGGCCAGATACCTTAATCCCAGAAGGGGTGGCCACAAATGAACTGCCTTCATGTCACCCTGTCCTCTGCCATCAGGCTGCCCTTTCTCCAGCAGATACCCCATCACTCATACAAATTTTGGGTTTTCTGATGCTTCTGTACTTTCAGTTTTAATAATATGGCTCTGACTGCATAAACACTGCTTTGATATTACTTAAACATTAGTACATATGTCATGTGGTGTCAAATTTTAATAAAACCACATCTAGGCTCACTCTTCCTGACCCCCAACCCCTCACAGCATATATGGTTCCCAATAAATATCTGACATCTGTTTAGAAAATGTACATAGGGTTAATAATTCTTATATTTCAATGGCTGAACCTAGTACTGCTTTCTAGTTAACTCCTGATGATTAATGTGAACCTTAGGCCATTTTCCCTAAGGCATTAAAAAAGATTTGGCAAAAGACCAGCACAACATATTCATCATCATCATCCCAACCCTAATTCCCACACAGAAGCAAGGTAGGATCCAGAACCAAGGAAATTGTAACTATCACACAAGTATGTGAGCTGTTGTCATCATCATCATCATCACCATATTCATCCTCACTATAATTTCCACCTAATAGATAAGGTGGGCTGCATTAATAATAAAAAATAAAATAAAAGTACAAAACTAGGAGAACTATCAACAGTATTACATTTGCTTTTATCATTTTGAGGGACTTGGCTATGCCTCCACATGCAAGCCTTTAATAACCTGTTGATGGCATCTACAGTATACATGTACTGTAATGTGTTTAACCTAACAAAGATCCCTAAACCTTTTCAGCTCAGTTGATGCTTGAATGTTGTCTCTCCCCAAACTATGACAACTGCATAAATTTGGTTGAGTTCCTATAGTGTGTTTACTCTAGCCTAACAAAGATCTCTCAACCTTTTCAGCTCAGTTGATGCCTAACTGTTGTCTCTGCCTAAACTACGACAACTGCGTACATTTGGTTGAGTTTCCTGCCTGAGTGTCGTGTTCAATTAACAAATCCAGCCTATCCCTAATGAACAGATTTTAGTTTTGTACAAGAGATATACATGTATAGCAGTCTTATCAAGTACTCTGACAACTGTGTAACTGTGGCTGAGGTCTCCATCTGAGATTGTTGTGCAAGGCCAGGTACCAGGATTCTGTTCCCACACCACTCACATGGTAGCACCTACCAGGGATAATGTTCCCAACCATCTACCACCTAACGAACTACCAAGTGGATGTCTAGTGGAACGGAACTATTATTCAAGCATTCAAAATCTTAGCTTCACCTTACAGTACAAAAACCTATAACTAAGACCTAACTGAACAACACTTATTAACTATCAACATCATGCCCAGTACAATGGGACAATCACTCAAGCATCCAAATTCCTAACTTCACCATACATTGCAAAAACCTATAACTCAACCTAACCCCTTCACCATCAGGCTATTCTTCTAAGATGAATTAAATAGTTTGGAAGCAGTAAGAAAAAATAAAATAGTAAATTTTACAAATGAATATACCTTTCAAGTACAGTATAAAGGTTGTGGAGATTTCCTAACACCTCTTCTTTAACAATTTATTCTATACACCTTAACACCCTCTTAAATTAGTTGATAAATTTTATGTGGAAAAAAAAAAATAATATAAAATATACATAAGAATGTTTATATGTACTGTACCATCATCCACTCACTTGATGTAGTGCTGCCTACTTCTTCCTTAGCCTTTATCATTCTTTTCCTGTGCCTCCCCTCCTCTCTTCCTATTTCTCCAGTCTTTCCTGTCACTTCTTATTGCTTTTCTTTCCTTTACAGGTGGCTTTACATTGAGTGACAAGCCAAATGGTTTCCTGTAAGCCAAGAAACCATTTACAACGCTGGGTGGTAACCATATTACCAAACCACACGTGCTCCCTACGTGTGTACAAGTGGGTTGGTGGAGGGTTAGTGCCCCTCCCCTTAAAACAAATAACTCAAAGTCAAATGGCCACCCCTTAAGGGATTATGGTGTCTGGCAATAGACAGATAGAGAGACTGTGCCATAATGTAAAATAATATAATAATAATTTGGTTTTACGCCAGGTATCCCCGAAGGGCTAAGGCGTTGCCCCTAGGTAGAGGACTTTTGGACTGGAGCTTGTAGCATTTTATGACCGGATGCCCTTCCTGATGTCTACCAATGACCCTTGGGTGGATTCGATCCTCCGACCCTTCGGTCAGTGCGGAGCGTTCTAACGCACTGAGCCATGGCTGCTAGCAATATGTAAAGTAAATGAGTAAGGAAGGGGTGCCAAGAAATCTCGTATGCACTTGTGTCCCCCAGTGCACTGAATTAGTTAGTTGAACATGGTGCAAACAGCCTAACTGCTTATTTACACATACAAATATTCATCATAACATATTCTAACATCATAAATTGCAGCATTGATATTTTATACCAGTAATGTGATCCTTCCAGGGATAAGAGACTGAATAGGGAGGCTTCCAGACATTGAGAAGTGTGGAGAGCCACCATTAATTGGCCAAGGACAATGCATGCAAGCATGTTGTAGCTTTAATATATGATATGAAAGGACCAGGCGCCTGGTGGTTTAGTGGGTAATTATTGTGCTCCAGTCGGATTGAGCCAGTGAAGGTTTATATCCCAGGGGTGGTTGGGGTTGATTGCTCATGTAATGCCACTCAGGGATGAGTGAGGCTGGTCACTCTCATCTTAAATGTCAGGACCAACTGCCTAGCCCTGGGCTCCTATGCTCCTTATTGGCCAATGTAGGATTGGATGATAGATGGATGGATGAAAGGACTTTAGGCTATGTTTGGTGTCCACTGTTTAGTAACTCTGCAAGTGTATTCTGATCATTACTTGTTCGCTTTAACACAAGTCTGCCTAAGGAGTCTTTCGTACTGTACACATGGTGCTAAGAGGGACTCCTTCGTGTGGTGGGACTGATATAATCATGTGGCTTAACTACAGTACCAGGTAATACAAAATTATGTCCCTCACCACCCTCTTTTTCCCCCAGACCAGTTTTGGCACCAGCAGTCCACCAAATTCACATTCAGATAAGCCTACGGTTACTACTGCTGGTCCAGTACAACCTGCCAAATCCGAACATCCAATTTCCAAAATATTTTTTCATGATATAGAGGGGTGTTGATATCATGTCCTCACACATTCAAGGCATAACTGAAGACTGAGTTCTTTTGTGGACATGTTTAAGAGCAGATGATAAGTTACTAATGCAAGTGCTTCAGTTTACATATTGTTCTCAATTGCCTTGACTACAGTATTTGTTTCACAAGTCATTTCTCACAGCTGCCATTATGATTCCACTTTCCAAAATGTTCCATTTTGCATAAAGCCTTTGGACCTAGGCATTTTGGATCTGAAAGGTTGTACTGTACACCTACTACTACTGTTCTTCTTAGGTGGATACAATAGTTTACATATCTATTATCATTACCATAAAAAATACAATCTCATCATACTTCTTTCACGGTGTAGGATCCTGTGGCTAGGCTAACCTAGTCCAATACATGTAAGGGTAGATGACCAGTCTACATCCCTTGGTGGTATTAAAAAAAAAAAAAAAAAAAAAAAAAATCCAATTGCTTTTCGGGGACAAAGCCATGCATGGATGTCATTCTGACTGGGTGTTCTAACCCCTAGATGTCCTTTTCCAGCCACATGCCCTTACTGGCACCAACCTGTGTCATTGTAGGGTATGGGGTGTGATGTATAAAGTGCATGTATAGCAGTGAAGAGCAGGTAGTTATAAAAATGTTTGGCAGGGTATGCTGGCCTACCCTCTATGTTAGTGACACTGAAAAATGTCAAGGGGGAGCTCCAGCTCTCCCTATCACCAGCTTTTCCACCTTCCTTGAGAGTACAGTACTGCCCTCACAGGCTGGTACCATACTACAGCCTGCTCCTGATGATAATTATTTAATAATAATACAGTAATTATAATACTACTACTACTACTACTAATAATAATGCAGGTGTGGAAGGCACCAGGTGTGTCTGGGTTGACTGGTGAAACACTGAAAGCCTCAGGAGATACAGAAGCAAGGTTAGTAACTGACCTGATAAATACGATTATAACTGAGTGTGTTGTCCAAGAGGATTAGCTGAAGAGTGTACAGTAATTGTAAATGTCTACAAGGGGAAGGGTGATGCCCTGGAAAGAAGAAATTATAGAGGCATAAAGTTTTAGACCAGAAAATGAAGGTAATGGAGAGAGTTCTAGAAGGTATGTACTGTCACCTCTGCGATCCAGACTTTTACATGGTCAAAAGGGGTAGAAAACAAGTCACTCTTGATGACCAATCTGTGCTGAAACAGTCAGGAACTCAGATTGATGGAGACTCTCTCCCATTAACGGCCTCTTCAGTTGTGTTTATTACATTTCAAGTGGCCAAGTTAAGAGTGGTGGCATGCCAAAATGACTGGGCCAGTCTCCAACTAGGCCAACCCAAGCCCAACCTTCGCAGTTTCCCAGAAGGCTTCTAAGTTGTACATTAATAAACTACTAGGTAAGCTCTACACCACCAGTTCTCAAGGGTTATACAAACAATAAGGTTTGAGTGGGAGGGAATGTGTATTAACAAGACCAAAAAGTAGAAATCTTCCCCAGCTACTTGCTTTACAGATTAAACATGAATCAGTTAGCACATTGTTCGAAAATTATATACCTATATGGTCCTAATATCAAATGCACAAAATTAGCTCCTCTGTCCCAGTCCAATGTGTTTTTTCATAATTGTCCCTCTGAGCACAAATTTCACTGGTCCAGTCCTCTGCCACTGCCGACCTTGACCTCCACACTTGGGACCTTGACTCACTCACTGGTGCTTAGACCTCCACACTTGAACTTTGACTCCCTCAGGTACTTTGACCTCCACACTGGGACCCGGTAGAAGTTAATATGAATAATGAATAACTATTCCTCCCAATGCAAGTAATCCCTTCACATGATCAGGAAGGTCTCATAATAAAGAAACATGAGTTACAACACTCAGCATCTCAAGTAATAACAGAATAACACATGGCACTACAGACACATAGGTCTGCTCAAAATAATACTTATTGTAGGGATAACATGGAAGAAAAAGTACTGTAACAAATACAGTAAGCATGAATAACTGTAACTCTAACCATGAAAATCATCACTGCATCAACATCATTGTGCCTCACAAAGCAACTATGTGAACATTTACTCACAACATAGCCCTAAGAAGTACTGAATTGCAAAGTCATTTCAACTCAATAATAAATAATTCAGTCTCTGGGCACCTAATACTTGGCCTACAAAAATCACACATTTATCTGAGGCTCAGACAGAACTCTATAGCATTTCGTATTCCAGTTACTAAATAATAAAGTACAGTACACAAAAATATGGGAAATACCTCACTATCCAGCTCAAAAATGTAGGGGAGGCGAGCGGGAACAGGACTCGCCTGTCCAAATGCTTTTGGTGTCACCGTTACATTTCCTGAGGAAGGACAACACGATTCTACCCGAGTCTGTTTCTCTATTTCGTCACTATTATCACTCGTGAGATATCACTAGTCGCGCTTCAACATATCAGACATCATTAATATCAAATTACTTACAGAATTCCTTGGAGGGGGGGAGGGGGAAGTGAGGATGACGACCGTACCGACTAACTGCCATCTATCACCGCCGGTGAGCGAGTGAGAAGCCAAAACTGCGTGAGTGATGCAAAGGGGAGGGAGGGATGATGGCGTACGTAATTTAAGATTTTAATTATTACAGACTCGAGATAGACTCAGTGTGATGTCTTTCCCCTTACAATCGATACTCAAAAAAAATAACATTCCCTAGTTACATAATTACTCAGCAACCTCTCTCTCTTTATAACCTTACATCGAAAAATAATGAAAATTATCGTGCTTTACATCACTTTGCACATGCGTACATTATGCTGGATTATGTGAACAAAGGCACGTTCCCATCGACTAGAGATATTATATTATAAAGAGACTTAATACTAGTGAATTACAGTAGGAAAAAAAAAGTGACTTAGCAACTAGGTGATTAATCTATGTTCTGGACACGTCCGCATGGTAACAGCCATGCCTCGGCCACTCTCTCTCACTTAACTGAACTTTTGGTCATATAAAATAAACTAGATACAACTCATTATCACTTCCGGACACTACAGGTATGTTTAAAGAAAATGTGAATATTGATGAGATACAGTTTGGGTTTATGTCAGGCAAAGGGACCACAGATGCCATATTCATTGTTCGACAGTTTCAGGAAAAAATATATAGGAACAAAAGGGAACTGTACTTTGTTTTTGTTGATTTGGAGAAGACCTTTGACAGAGTCCCTAGATAGAGAGGTGGTGAAGTGGGCAATGAGAATGCTTGGGATCAAGAAGTGGCTGGTTAGGGTGGTTATGGCCATTTGTGTGGGTGCTCACACCCAGGTAAGTGTGAATAGAAATTTGAGTGACAAGTTTTCCAAGAATGCTGGCGTGCACCAGGGGTCAATTTTGAGCCCCTTGTTGTTTATCATGGTACTTGAAACCCTCTTATGTGACTTCAGAAATGGACTCCTGTGGGAGATTATTTATGCTAATGATCTGGTGTTGATTACAGAGAATGAAAGGAAGGCGGAGGAAAGATTTGGGAAGTGCAGAGATGGTATGAAACACAAGGGCTCAAAGTAAATGCAGATATTACTAAAGTGATGGTGTATATGGCTGGTGGCAGTACTGTCAAAGAAGAGGGAGAGTGGCCATGTGAGATCTGCCACAAGGGCGTGGAAAGTAATTCCATCTTGTGCAGTCTGTGATAAGTGAGTGCATAAGATATGTAGTGGTACTAGAGGTAGACGCGAGATAATGCTGATTTCATGTGTGCCGTGTGTTGGGGAGAGCAGGTGAAGCTTGTCAGGCATGGAGGGACTGACCTTGTTGGTGAGTCTCTCGAGTATGTGGAAGAGTTTTATTATTTGGAAGACATGTTATGTGCTGGAGGTGGGGCTGAAGCTAGCTCTGTGGCTAGAGTGAGGAGTTGTTGGAAGAAATTCAGTGAGCTGTTGCCTCGCCTGACACTGAGAGAGCTTTCCCTCTGTGCTAAGGACCTCTGTATGTGTTATGTGCCAGGAGTGCAATACTGTATGGTAGTGACACTTGGGCAGCAAAGGAAGAGGATATTTGCAGGCTTAAACATACAGAAATGACAATGAGTGGGTGGATGTGCAGTGCGTCCTTGAACGCGAGGCCTTGGGGGGCTAGGTTTATGACTGAAGAGTTGAGAGCAAGGATGGGACTGGAGTGTGTTGTTGTGATGAGGAGGTGCTGACTGAGATTGTCTGGACATGTGGAAAGGATAGGAGCTGACAACTGGGCGCAGAAAGGGATGTGTAAACGTTGAGGGTAGGGTTGCGAGCGGCAGACCAAAGAAGAGCTGGGATGAGGTCAAAAGAGTGTGACCTCAGGGATAGGGGACTGCATAGGGAAGTTGCCAAAGATCTAGCAGCATGGATATCACTATACTCCTTTCGCAGCAAGAAGTCCGTTCAAGGTGTGGCAGAAGTTGGAATTCCCTCGAGTGCGACGTTGCCAATTTGACCACCAATTATTGGATTATCACTCTGTCTCCCTACCTACCCCCATCTCACCTGTTTCTCTCTCTCTCTCTCTCTCTCTATATATATATATATATATATATGTATATTGTATATATTTATTATTTATTTTCAACTTTTTTTCCACACCACCTATGAGGTAAAAGTCTAGGCGCGTTTTATTTTTAAGAGGTTTCCCCTATAGGCCTAATCCTCTCTCTGATCTTTAATCATAATCTTCTTCGTCATCAGAACTTTCTGCTATATTGACGAAGAATGACTCTACGAAATGTTCAGCTGCTATGTCTTGTTGTGCTAGACAGGGAGTGACCCTGGGTCCCTCGCCGACCTCGGCGTGGCAACATGGGCAATAAGCGCTGCCACGTGTCATATAATTCATTCAAATCGTTGTTATAATTCTAAAAAGTGTTACTCAATGTACTATACAGCTTCCTTTACTATATACAGAATATAAAAAACAATTTCAAATAGCACATAGATGGGAAATAAGAGAGAGAGAGGCACGTACTACAGTTGATTTGGCAGCATCGCTAGAGGTGATTCACCAGGTGGGCCCCACCCTGAACGAACTTCTTGCGGTGAAAGGACTATAGCACTCAGAAATTTTATGCTATCCTTAACCATGCTATACCTAGATCTAGGTTTGGCTGCAATTATTTGGAGAGGGAACAAAATGATGAAAATTCCAAACCTGAACACTGACAGAAGAGCCAAACCCTCCTGTTTTGTGCCCATTTTGGGCCTGTCTGAACCTGAATCCCAGGGTTACCCACAGCACACCCTACCAACTCAGCTGCCTCGCCAAAGCTACAATTCCCTACATCGTCATCTGGGATCCACTGGCACACCACCTGCTCCAATGTGCCATTTCACTCAACCTGTGAAAAAAAATATCATTAATACCATCATCACCATTTGGGATTCATCTGCTTAAGGTTTTGGAATAACAGGTACTCCTAACATGCCACAGCAACAATAATAATAATTATGAGGTATTGACATCCTTGTAATACGGTTTGCTAAAATTACAAGCAAATTCATAAGCAACAACAAATGATAAAGTGAAAGGAAGTTGTGGTGCTAATGATGATGTGCATGAAAGCATTTTGAGATGGTCTGGCCATGTGGAGGAGCAGAAAGTAAGAGACTGGCTGGAAATGTGCATGTGTGGGAGGGGAAGGGGGAGACTGATGATGAGATGGAAGGAGGGAATGGAGAGAGATTTCAGAAAAGGTGTAAACTGGATGAAGGGCAACCAAATGGCAGAGGATATGGTAACACAGAGGTGATCCATTTGTGGTGATCATTTACAGTATTAAGATATCTCGAGACAGACAAATAGATAAACAGCTAGACTGATAAATAAACAGAGAGACAGACTGACAGGCATACAGATTCATAGTCTTGCTTACCTCACCTAAACTATGTGCATCTGGTGCCCTCTCCCCCACCCATCCCACAGCCTACTGATGATTTCTCTAGCACTGCACTATGCTCACTTTAACCTGACCCAAAATTGCCCTCTCCCCACTCTCAATGCTGTTTTAACAATAAGAGGAAACTTCAAAATTACACTAGTCATGAAGAAATGCTGTGAGAGAGAGTGTGGGGCTGTAGCAAATGTCCTACTTTGCCACTTAGCTTCACAAAACAGGCCCAGGGCTAGGCTACTGCAGTCCAGTACATTTAAGGGTAAATAACCAGCTAGCTTCCCTTGGTGGCATTACATGACTAAAAAGCCTCCAGTCGCCACTTGGGGATAGAACTTATGCAATTCTGTCACTCCATAATGGGCATTCTAACCTCTAAACCACCAAATACCATAACTACAAATAAACCATGCTTCACCCATTGATTACGCATTTACCTTTCTTTATCCCACCCATGGCGTGAAAAAAAAAAAAAAATTGTTTATTACAAACTTGGAGATGAACATCCAGGGCATCATCTGGTGAAAAAAAAAATCTCTCTCTCTCTCTCTCTTTCCATTTTTGCATAGCACCATGCATAAGTCTGCATAGGGGGAGTGAAGTGAAAAATTAAAAAAAAAAATTGTTAGTTTTTGTTTATGATAAACTTGAAGAGAAACATCCAGGCCATCATCCGGTGAAAAAGAAAAATTCTCTCTCTCTTCGTCTTTGCATGGCGCCATGCGTAAGTCTGCATGGGGGTGGAGTGGTTAGCATTGATGCACGGCCACTGGAAGGTTAGCACAGCCTGAGCTGTGGCTCGCAATCCATGAGTTAATTATACTATACCCTTTTACTCTAACTCAGTCTAAAATTTCCATCATTCCATCTTAAGCACTGACCTGTAACAAGATATCAATACTAAAAGATGATGCTAGTCACAAAGAAGTGCTATGGAAAGGATGCAAAGCTGTAACATTGTCTTACTGTGCCAGTATGTTATGTGAAGTAAGCTGCAAAAGGACAAAAATCTGGGCCAAGCTATGGTAAAAGGACTAGCTTTAATACAGGTCAATACATTTTGAAAGGCAATTTATAAAGACCACAATACCTCCCTGATCTGATGCTTGAAGAGAAGATGAATAATGTGCATGTCTTTGTATTCCAGGGAAGGGATGGACCTCTCCAATTTACTGGGTTGCACTTTGGAAACCAACACTAGTCTCCCACAGCACACTGGTACAGTCCTCTAACCCTCTTATCCTCAAGCTTTAACATCCAAGTACAGATCTGTAAGGAAAAATACCATCTAGTACTTAAACCCTTTCACCTCTATGACATATTTCAATTTGAGATTATTTTATTCAGCACGATTAATATAGCCTTCATCAATACAGTCCCTCATACCACCTCAGCATAGTCCTGTAATCCTCAGGTTTTAGCTTCTGATATGATGTCAACATGGAAAGGTAACAAACTTTAACTCTTTCTCTTTTACCAAATATTTAAATTTGTCTTGAGAGAGGATACAAAAACCCACACTGGCAGACGAAAATAGATGTATTCCAAACAGTTTCGGCGACAGCTGTCGCCCTCTTCAGTGGATCTACAGACCAAGAGTGGTACATACAAATGCTGAGAAGCTGCTTATATGCAGGGTGAGGACACGTTTTCCCAACCACACCTGATGTGACCTCACCTGACTCTCCCTCTACTCTGTCCACGACCTGAGTGAGGGATTACAAGGGGCGGCAAGGACCTTGCCACTAACCCTCTCATCACTGGATCTAGTTTATACATTCCTTCACCATGGTTAAAATTATTATATCTCTCTATACATACAGCTTCCACAATCCTACGTTTCTTATAGTTACTACATTTGTACAATATTTGGCTAGAATTCCAGTCAGTTCTATGGTCGTTTTCCGAAGAGTGAACGTGCACTGCGTTATTTATGTTGCCTATCTTACAAGCATACTTGTGTTCCTTAATGCGAGTGTCCAAATCCCTTCCCGTTTCACCAACATAAACCAAATCACAGTCTCTACATGGAATTTTGTATACCCCTGCAGTTTTGTTACTAATTGGTTTATTCTTTACCAGCATTGATCTTAAGGTGGAAGTATATCTAAATGCAATGTTTACATCCAAATCATGACTCACAGACTTCACCAAGCTAAGATTTGACACATACGGAACCGTGATGTATGGCTTATTTTGCTGACTTTGTGATGTTGGTCTAGGTACAAAAAAGGCTTTTCTGGCTTTAAAATACGCTTGCCTTATAAACCAACTGGGATATTTTAGATCTAAAAATATTTTCCATATCTTGGCGTTTTCCGTATCCAGATGTCGGGGACTACTAATTCTGAGTGCTCTAAGGAACATAGAAGAAATAACTGACATTTTAGTGGAACTGTGGTCATATGAATAATAATGTATATACAAATTGTATTGGGTTGGTTTCCTGTATACAGAAAAGCTAAGTGTCCCAAGTTCATCCCTGTGCACAAATACATCTAAAAATGGAAGGGAACCATTATTTTCCCATTCAACTTTAAATTTAATTGAGGGACCCAGTGCATTTAATTTTGTAAGAAACTCGTCAAAGTTAGCGTATACGTCTGGCCAAAATGAAAACACATCATCAACATACCTATACCAAATTAAATTTTGAGGAGATATGGTCGTAAGAAGGTTGGATTCAAAATATTCCATGTACAGGTTACTAAGAACTGGAGAGAGGGGCGAGCCCATACCCATACCAAACTTTTGCATGAAAAACTGATCACCAAAAGAAAATGCATTACACTGCACACAAAGGCTAATAAGTTGGAGAAAGACATCATGTGGCATGCCGAGATCAATGTTACAATTAGGTAATTTTTCTTCCAAGAAACTAATTACATCTTCAGTAGGGACTTTAGTAAAAAGCGAGTCTACATCAAAACTGACCAACCTGCCACTGGAGAAACTGAGAGACTTAATCTTATCAATAAAATCAGTAGAGTTTTGGACATGGGATTTAGAGAATGTGCCAACCAATGGTGCTAATTTGTTCGCTAGAAATTTTGAAAGTTTGTAAGTGAATGAGCCACACTGTGAGATGATAGGACAAAGGGGAATCTGTGGTTTATGGGTCTTTGGTAACCCATAAATGTAAGGTAATTTTGGATTAATTTGAATGAACTTACTTGCATCAATGTTTGGCACATCCTTTAAAAGGCTTTTGACTTTCTTATTAAAGTCTGTGGCTAACCTCTTGAGAGGGGATGACACAAGTTTTTTCGTAAGTAGTGGCATCACTCAACAGGTGGTTCATCTTTTCCACATAATCAGGTTTGTCTAGAATGACCACACAATTACTTTTGTCCGCTTTTGTAATAAGAATAGAATCATTTTTCTTGAGACTTTCAAGGGCCAAACGAAAACGTCGTGGTATGGAGTCATTGGATTCAAAATTTCCTATGAAACTGCTAATTATTAAACCAGTAAGGCATGGGATATCCAGCTTGCTGTTAAAGGTAGAAGAAACAAAATCAAGTGCTACATCATTTCCTGGTTTCAAGGCAAAGGACAAACCTAAATTTAAAACTTGCCCCTCGACACGACTCAGTACATACGTAGAAAGATTTAAGATGGAATTCGGTAACATACACATACTCCACGGACTCTGGTTACACAAATCACTAAGTTTTTCTTGCAGTCGGATGCGTGTGAAATAAGTTTCTCTGTTACATTTCTTATCAGCTGTTTCACATATTGCTTCAAATAAATCACTTGGCAGTTGTTGCTTGAGGAAACTCAACGTATGTCGTAGATGGTAGTATGTTTCATCAATTTCTGTCTTCACGTTGCGTATACCGTCCTTCAGTAACATCCGTGCAGAATCAGGGAAGGGGTCGTGTTGCTGCCTGAAGAGAGAAGGTCGGAAAGATCTAGGCACCACTTGTTCATGGAGGCAATCGGTGAGGAAATGTTGCTGTAGTTTCTTGTGTTTGGAATACATCTATTTTCGTCTGCCAGTGTGGGTTTTTGTATCCTATTTCATGGTCACGATAGTGTGACTCTTCGGCCACTGTCTTGAGAGACTGGTACAACCCTGCACAATAGTCTCCCACAGGACACTAATACAATCCTCTAACCCTCTTCTCAAGCTTTAACATTCACCCTCAGATCAGTAAACAAAAGACAGCAAATCAAACCTAACCCTATCAGCTCCACCACATCTTTTGATTCAGTAAGATTTTATTCAGCTTGATTCGTATACCCATCAACAATGCAGTCTCTCAACAGCTTCTTATTCAATCCTCTAACCCTCTAATCCTAAGACTTTACCTCTGAAGGTTCACATACGTAGAAAAATCATTCAAATTTAACCCTACCAACTCCATTACATCTTTTAATTCAAGATTACTTTATTCAATGTGAGAGACTGATATAACCTTTGACAATACAGTCTCTCACAAAACACTGGTTAAGTCTTTTTACCTCTAATTCCTCAAGGCATTACCTTCTAAGATCAGACCAGTAGTAAAGCAATAAAACTTAACACATTCTACTCCACCACACTGATTAATTCAAAATGATTTACTCTGCTTGGAAGAGTATTATAACCTTCCAATAATACCATCACTCAATAGCACCTTGACATACTTCTCAAGCTCTCTAATCCTCAGGATTTGTCTCTGAAGATCACAACTATAAGGAAAAATAATCAGGGGAAAGCTTTATGAAAAGTTGAGATTGAATGGGATACAAGGGTTTGAGAGTAAATACGGATGAAACAAAAGTGATGATGTCTAGGGCTACTGGTGGTACCGTCAAATCGGAGGGAGAGTGGCCAGGTTCGGCTCACCACAAGGGTATGGGAAGTAACTTCATCTTGCGCAGTATTTGTAATAAGTGGATGCATAAATGTGGTGGTATTTGAGGTCGACTGCGAGATAATGCTGATTTTGTGTGTTTGGTGAGTAAGGGAGAGCATGTAAATTGTCAGGTATGAAACGATTGATCTTGCTGGGGATTTTTGTGTGGAAGAGTTTTGTCATTTGGGGGACATGTCATGTGCTGAACATGGGGCTGGAGAGCTAAGGCAAGGAGTGGCTGGAGGAAGTTCAGGGAGTTGTTACCTCTCCTGCCATTGACAGGGTTCTCCCTCCACACTAAAGAATCTCTGCATGCAGCATGAATTAGAAGTATAATGCTATATGGGAGCAAGACCTGAGCAGTAAAGGAAAAAAGGGGATTAATCCCCAAGCTAGACCTCATCAGATCATATAGCCCTGCTAGGGTTACAGGAGAGCGTTACCCCTCCCAGCACAGCAGCCACTAGGCGGGGCGCGAACTCGCAGCCTCACGATTACGAGCCCAACACCCTACCACCGAGCTACCACGCTCCCCGAGCAGTAAAGGAAGAGGGCAATGATTAGATGGATGTGTAATGCATCACTGAATATGAGGCATGGGGGGACTACAGTAGGTTTAAGATTGAAGAGTTTTGTTTAATTGACCAGATGGTATATTGTGAACTGCCATTCTGCATATATTTGTCAAACATTATGGCTATATTAACTTAAATTCACTGTCATACCCACTGCAATTGATCAAGGTGTGGTAATCCAAAAGGAAACCCACCTTTTAGACCCGCAGCAGCAAGGTAGCTACGAGGCCTCACTCATAGAGGTGTTTAATTGACCAGTTGGTACTCTGCAGGCTGAAAGAAATTAAATACATTACTTCCTCAAGTTTTTTATAACGTATTACATGAAAAACAAAATGTGGCAGGTGTTAGGGATGAAATTCATGCATTACAGTACAGTCAGTGCCCACATAATACCCAATCCTCTAGCATGAAACTCACATAACACAGGAGGCAAAATTTTATTTCCAAATTCAGTCACAACATGAAAATGATACGACATTATGCAGGCAGAGGAAGCTGCCCATTTATTCTAACACCTTACTATGTGGTGAGGATTGACATGTTGCGGCAAGAGGCCCCAAATTATCGTTCATATGGTCATATGGTCATAACACATGGTGGGAACAGACACAACGTGGCCAGTGATCGTCACAGCACAGGTTGCATCAGCCTATGACGTATAGCTGTCATGTGTCTGCGTGGGGTGTCGTCACAGCCGACTGGGCATTCCTACCCCAGTTGAGCCTACCCTCTCCCCACACTCTGGCTGCACTCATGCTCTGTGTGATCATTATGACCAGTAAGAGTCCTTACTGTGCAGTACTATTGATGTCACTAGTGAAGGTGTCACTCCAGTACCAAGATAAACTAACATATTAATACTTGTTCAGTGAAGGGGGTTAATAAATTGTGATTCCCTGGTTTCTTACACCTAGAGGGGCAGTCTGTGAACTCAGAGGGTGAGTGTGGGCGTTATACAGCATGTGTCTGGGAGGATGGCAACTGTCAAGCCAACAGTGTGGCTGGATATCGCACCACCTCAGACCCAACACCCACACCAGCAGGATTTCAGGTGAAATGGACTCCTCACACACACACACACACACACACACACACACACACACACACACACTGTACCCATCTACAGTATATAACCTTTATTATATATTCTTACTGTCAAACTGAATGTTTTACTGACTTATCCGTATGTTATTTCCTGTCATTATTGTCAGGCACAGTGTAAGGCTGTCTTTATTTTTATTCCATGATTTCTGAAGCCACAAGTACTTTATTAATGTTTTTCTCTTGAACTCTTCTCAAATTGCACATGTTTTACATAATATTAATTTTAATCTCCATGTTGGCAGAATGAATATTAGGTAATACAGAAATGTGCATCAGTACTTCTTTCCATGCATGAACTTCCATTTTTTTCTGCTGAAGAAGTAATCTCTCAGAAATGTTAGCAATACTGTAGATGTAAATGTAATACAGTAGATGTAAACATAGGCAGTTAGGTAGAATATTTTCTGGTCAGGAGGGCTGATAGGAGGTTAGTGAGGGATGTTAAAGTTATAGGAGGTGAGGAGTGTGTGCAGCAGCACAAACTATTGATTTGTGATATGGTGCTTAAAGAACAAGTGATGAAAATGAGGACTTATGTACCTAGGAGGAAAATATGGAAGCAGGGAAACCAAGCGGTAAGGGATGCCTTCTATAGCGAGATGAGGAGAGTGGTGGCTGAACAGGGAGCTGTGGATAGAGGCGTTAATGAACAGTACAGTGCCCTCAAGAACAACCTCTTCAGAGTTACTGATGAAGTATGCTGTTGGACAAGAGGCCCACCAAGACATAAAGTAACTTGGTGGTGTGATGAGGGTGTAGAAGCTGCAGTTAAGGAGAAAAGAAGGCTTTTCCGGGAATGGAAGAAGGGTGGTAACAAGGAGGAATACTTGGCTGCCAAGCATAGGGCTAGAAGAGAGATATGCAGGGTGAAGTCTGAGTCACAAAGACTTGATAACCTAAATCATGAGGAAGGGAAAATATGATATTTAAGGTGGCAAATCAGATGAAGAGGGATAATTGGGATATTATAGGTGAGCAGTGTGTGAAGAATGATGATCGAAGGGTTGTGGTGAACAGTGGGAATATTAAAGGTGCAGTTTCCTGTAAGCCAAGAAACCATTTACAACACTAGGTGGTAACCATATAACCAAACCATACGTGCTCCCTACGTGTCAAGTGGGTTGGTGGAAGGTTAGTGCCCCTCCCTGTAAAACAAATAACTTAAGAGTCAAGTGGCCACCCTGTACGGGATTATGGCGTCTGGCAATAGATAGATAGATAGAAGAGTCCTGCCCTGCCTCAGGACCCCACTCCACTTCCCTCTAGCAAACCCACAACCTCTTCCATTCAAGGTAAGGAATCCTCCAGTATTTATATGTACAGTAATCCCTCAATTAGCTTGATGTCCATTATCTAGACCCTGTGATCTGGCTATTCAAAACCAATAATCGTACATTTTCCATTTTATTCGGACAAAATGCTTGCATCCAGGTGGAGATTATGGCTGAGCAAACATTTTCCCCTGGCAGAGCCATTTCTTTTTCATGTAACTGCAAGGTATGTCCCTGTAGTGGTGATTGCTTGTCTGCTTGATGAGTCTGTTTGACCACGGTAATTGCTTGGCTGTGGTTTATAGGTCTCCTTTACCAGACAAAGTAATGTAAAAAAACAGAAATTAGTGCTGAACAATTTTTTTTTTTTTTTTTTTATGTGAGGAAGAAGGAACCAAAGGCCATGAGCCCGCAGTAACAGTTCCCTCCAAGAGAAAAACAAAATACAATAGAGAGCCAAATTCAAGATCCGATCATTTTGAGATGCCTGGACACACTGCGTTTGAAAGACTGGAGATCATAGGCAGCAGGAAATACAGACAGATGGAAACAGTTCCAGAGCTGACCTGTTGCATAAATGAAAAACTGGGAGTAACGGTTAACTCTTGCATTAGAGAGTTGGACAGAAAAGGGATGAGAGTTTGCTGCCAGACGGGTGCTACGTGCCCGTCGTAGTGGTGGAGGAATGCAAGCAGACAGTTCAGAGGAGCAGTGACCATTAAAGTAGCGATAGAAAAGAGATAAAGATGCAACAGTGCGGCGAAGAGACAGAGGTTGAAGGGAGTCAGTAAGAGGAGGAGAGTTAATGAGACGAAAAGCCTTTGACTCCACCCTATTGAGAAGAGCTGTATGTGGGGAGCCTCCCCACACATGAGAGTTGTACTCCACACAGGGGCGGATAAAACCCCTGTATAGAGTCAACAATTGTGCAGGGGTAAAGAAAGAGCAGAGTCGGCTTAGCACACCCAGTCTCTTGGAAGCAGATTTTACTATCTATCTATCTATTGCCAGACGCCTCAATCCTGTTTGGGGTGGCCACAAACAAATCGCCTCCAAGTCGCCCTGTCCCCCGCCATTTCACTCCCCTGTTCCCAACTCACACCCCCCTCTCTCATATACCTCTCCACCCCATCCCTCCATCTCATCCTCGGCCTCCCCCTTCCCTCTTTCCCCCTCCACCTCACTCACATACACTCTCTTCGTCAGTCTTTCACCCTCCATCCTCTCCACATGGCCAAACCACCTCAGTGTGTTCCTCATAACGCTTCCTATCACATCCACATCAACATCACAACGCTCCTTTATATCCTCATTCGTCAGCCTGTCTCTCCATGTGACTCCACAGGCTCCTCTTAAATAACTCATTTCCACTGCTCTCACTCTTGACTTGTGTCCTTCCAACAACGACCAAGCTTCACTTCCGTACGTTAGAGTTGGTATCACAATACTGTCATGTAGTAACTTTTTCACTTCCATGCTCACTTCCCTGTTTCTTATCACTGCTTTCAAAGAACCAGCACTCTTTCTTCCCTGCCGTACCCTCTCAAGCACTTCACCCTCCAAACCTCCATCCTTACTCATCACACTACCCAAGTACTTAAACGTACTCACATTTTCCAATTCCTCACCATCCAATCTCGCTATACATTCACTGACTTCACCTCTCTCAAAGACCATCACTTTACTCTTCCCTACATTCACCTTTAGATTCCGTTTCTTACACACTCGCTCAAACTCATCCACCAAGCCTTGCAGCTCCCCTTCGTCTTCACTCAACAACACAGTATCATCTGCAAACAACAGTACAGGGAGTTTCCAAACACTATCCTCTCTCACCAGGGCCTCTCCAACATCCACTACCCTACCTTGTACCTCTTTTATTACCCCATCCATGTACAGATAGAACAACCATGGAGACATGACACATCCCTGTTTCTACCCAACTTTCAAAGAGAAAAATTCACTTAGTTCACCATCCACACGCACTGCAGCCTTCGCACCATCGTACATACTCTTCACAGCATTCAACAACTTCCCATCTACTCCATATATTCTCAACACTTTCCACAATCATTGTCTACCCACCCTGTCATATGCTTTCTCCAAATCCATGAAAGCCGCATACAACTTCTTTCCCTTCTCTAGAAACTTTTCCACTAAAGATCTGAGAATGAATATCTGATCTACACAACCTCTTCCCTTCCTAAAGCCTCCCTGTTCTTCTCCAACTAATTTCTCTGTTCTTTCTCTAACTCTGTCAATAAGTATCCTACCATACACTTTTCCTATTATACTAAGAAGACAAATGCAGATTTTACAAGAGATGTAATATGATCTTTCCAAGATAAGTCCCGAGTAAATGAAACCATAAGCATGTTCAAGGATGATGCAGGATTAAGCTGAATATTATTAAACATTAGTGGGTATACCTGTGGAAGATTTTGTCGGGTTGATAGGTGTAAGAACTGAGTCTTAGATGATTAAAAACAACCATATTATTTTTACCCCAGTCAGAGATACGAGCCAAGTCAGACATTAGGTGTGCCATAGCCTCATCCCTTGTTTGTTGAAGTAACTGTTGAGATGGGCGTTGCGGGAACTGAATGGAAAGGTGAAGGGTGGAGTCATCAGCGTATGAGTGGATAGGGTTAGATGTACAGCTTAGAAGATCATTGATGAATAAAAGGAAGAGAGTTGGTGATAGGACAGAGTCCTGAGGAACACCATTGTTGATAGATCTAGGAGAAGAACGATGGCCGTCTACAACAGCGGCTATAGAACGACCAGAAAGGAAGCTAGCGATGAAGGCACAGATAGAAGGATAGAAACTGTAGGAGGGCAGTTAGGAAATTAAAGATTTATGCCAGACTCGATCGAAAGCCTTTGAGATGTCGAGTGCAATGGCAAAGCTTTCGCCAAAGTCCCGAAAGGAGGATGACCAGGAGTCTGAAAGGTAGGTGAGAAGATCGCCAGTGGAGCGTCCCTGACAGAACCCGTACTGACGATCGGAAAGAAGGTTGTGATAGGAAAGATGCCTTAAAATGTTTCTATTGAGAATTGACTCGAAAACTTTTGAAATAGAGGACGTTAAAGCAATTGGATGATAGTTGGAGGGTTGGGAGTGGTCACCCTTCTTTGGGACTGGCTGAATGAGAGCAAACTTCCAGCAAGAAGGAAAGGTACAAGTTGACAGACAAAGGCGAAAGAGTTTCCCTAGGCAGGGTGTAAGCACAGAAGCACAGTTCTTGAGAACAACAGGAGGGTACTGTTGTGGCCTTTTCCAATAGCTCTCAAAGTTAGGGTATGTATGAAGGGGGGCCAGGGGAGAAGTCCATTATCCAGAAGGATCCACTATCCACACATGCCGTTGGCTCTATTACATCAGATAACCGAGGGATTACTGTAGTGATGTCTTTATTAAGTATGTAAATGTCTTGGGGAAAAAAAAAGGAATGAAAATCGCCCCAAATGGAGAACTTGGGGCTGGCTTAGGTAACATGAAACCCTTTAACATGTAAACATATGGCCTGATAAGGTGGAATTCTTATAAAGCAGGAGTTTCAGGGTACAGTACTGTATATCCGCATTATGTGAGTGCTCGCTGTATATGCAAATGGACTATATTTCCTCACTAGATTTGTTAATTTCTATCTACCTACCTACCAGCAGGCAAGGGTTAATACAGTATAGTATATAGCTGAAACCACAACTGCAATTACAGTATGGTACTCTGTATTCTGAAGCATTGTTTGTCTCATCATTTGCTGACATTTTTCTTACAGTATAAGCCATTTCTGTCACAAATGCCCCCTGGGGACATTGATGAATCCCCCTGGGGGCATCAATGACTCCCCTTGAGGATTAAATAATCCAAGGAAGAAAGGAGTTAATTGCAACTGAAATCTCATAGAAGAAAAGAAAATCAACAAATGGTGAGATATAAACAGAAAATACCTCAAAATACAGTGCTTGAATTCCAGACGTGGTTTCTGCTAAATACTCACATTTACCGTTCTGACTGGGGCAGCTGCTGACCTGGAAACGTACCCCTCAACAGCTAGATATCATGATGCCACCAGGGTGACCACAAGCAATTCACCTCCATGTCACCATCTCCTCTGCTATCAGGCACTGGAATGAATATTTTCTTTTTAATACCTTCAGTCTTCACTAGTTTAACTCACAGAGCAGGGATTTTTTTTTTTTTTTTTTTCCCCATCTCATGATTATATTTAGCTTTGTATAGACTTCTGGAAGTGTAGGGGTTAGGCACAGCCTCACTGAACTCCTGCAATAGCAGAGACTTTGCATAAGTTGAATAAAATTGCCTTCTGGCACTATGAATAAACTGAAAAGGGCATCACCGGGATTGCAAGAGTTAAAGGGACTCGCGGAGTTTATATCCCCGATGTAAACAAACTACCCATTACAGTTTTTACACACATCCCCTCATTTTTTCCAGCCAATTAACCTACTATGCCTGCCCATGTACAGGATCACATTCGACCTTAAAACCTAAACCCATGGTGTGAATATCGGGGGATTTAAGTAGCACTGCTTACTCCAGTTTAAAGGGACATCTTGGTCACCTGGAGATACACACCGCCGTATATCATCCTTATAGCTAATAATTACAACTTACATCAGCCGACTACACCTCTCGATAATGACAGCAAACACTGATAAACACATGGGCATAAGAATTACCATAATAAGAAGTAGACTAACACCGTAAAGAATAAAATCTTCACTCACCTCCTGCATCTCTCAACGTTGCTCCCATAATGCAACAGTGACGTCACACTGCAAATATAACATTTACTTATTAAATTTTAAGAAGAAAATTTCGTGAATATATTATCAGGCTTTTAAACATTAATTTTCGTGCAAACTGAATAGAGAGGTAAGTAAAGTGTTTCTTGTTAAATTAAAGATAACCCCATGAATCAGTGGCATCATCATTCTCTCTCAAATTCCATACAGAGTACCAGAGTAAGATCACTGTTTACTGTCCTGCCGATATATCTCTACAGTTTTACAAGGAGATTTAAAAATAAACGGCCTGGTGGTGGTGGCAGGGAATAAAATTTTGCGATACCAGTCTCTAATCTGCTTCCATTCCCAACAGAACCTGAGCATAATAGACGAGAAATTAGCCCAGGTTGATGCAGCAAATTCTTAACTCAAAATTGCCCCAAGAACAACTTTCTGAAGTTTGTCAAACATTTCATGCAACACCCTGTATGGGAAATTTGGATAAAATATTGGTGATATAATTCCCTAACTGTGTGCCATTCCCAAAAGAATCTGAGCAGTCTAATGAGTCCACGCTTTGAAGGTTGGGTTGAAACAGGGATGTGTCATGTCTCCATGGTTGTTCAATCTGTACATGGATGGGGTAATAAAAGAGGTACAAGGTAGGGTAGTGGATGTTGGAGTGGCCCTGGTGAGAGAGGGTAGTGTTTGGAAACTCCCTGTACTGTTGTTTGCAAATGATACTGTGTTGTTGAGTGAATACGAAGGAGAGCTGCAAGGCTTGGTGGATGAGTTTGGGAGAGTGTGTAAGAAACGGAATCTAAAGGTGAATGTAGGGAAGAGTAAAGTGATGGTCTTTGAGAGAGGTGAAGTCAGTGAATGAACAGCGAGGTTGGATGGTGAGGAATTGGAAAATGTGAGTACGTTTAAGTACTTGAGTAGTGTGATGAGTAAGGATGGAGGTTTGGAGGGTGAAGTGCTTGAAAGGGTACAGCAGGGAAGAAAGGTTGCTGGTTCTTTGAAAGCAGTGATAAGAAACAGGGAAGTGAGCATGGAAGTGAAAAAGTTACTACATGACAGTATTGTGATACCAACTCTAACGTATGCAAGTGAAGCTTGGACGTTGTTGGAAGGACACAAGTCGAGTGAAAGCAGTGGAAATGAGTTATTTAAGAGGAGCCTGTGGAGTCACATGGAGAGACAGGCTGACGAATGAGGATATAAAGGAGCGTTGTGGTGTGGATGTGGATGTGATAGGAAGCGTTAGGAGAACACACTGAGGTGGTTTGGCCATGTGGAGAGGATGGAGGGTGAAAGACTGACGAAGAGAATGTATGTGAGTGAGGTGGAGGGGGGAAGAGGGAGGGGGAGGCCGAGGATGAGATGGAGGGATGGGGTGGAGAGGTATATGAGGGAGGGTGGTGTGAGTTGGAAGCAGGGCAGTGAAATGGCGGGGGACAGGGCGACTTGGAGGCGATTTGTTTGTGGCCACCCCAAACGGGATTGAGGCGTCTGGCAATAGGTAGAGATAGATAGAAGATTAAATAACTAAAGCTAACACTGATTTGAACTAATACACATCTGGTCCACAGGTCGTGCTGAAGTCTGCTGCCTTGTTGCTACTTCCTTGCCACACTGGTCATACCCTGCTGAAGTTTGTTCTGCCCTGCCATGAGAAGCCTTACGGTGGTGTGGTGTCTTCCCCTACTCTGAGATGCCTGGTGGTGTGGTGGTGGTGGCGGCGGCGGCGGCAGCAGGGTGTCGTGTCTTCCCCAGCCGTGAGATTACTTGCTGCTGCTGCTGGTGATCTGCCCTGACCTGCCGAGAGAAGCCTGGTGGTGATGGTGTGATCTGCCTTGCAAGTCCAGGATGTTCTGTGGACAAATGCTACTTCTGAATGCATATTTTATATTGCTGTCTCTGTTAATGTATTTTGTACTGAAGTATTAATAATGAAAACTTAAATTTTCTGTCTTGTTTCATTACCATTTTAACTGTGGCTTTGACTTAATATAGGTGATAAGTATATTGCGCTCTGCAGTCTTGTGTGTTGTGGGGACGGCTTTTGTGATGAGCTAAGACATTCTGATTGCTTCACCAAATTACTGCTCAGCCGTGTGATCAGTGGACATAAAAGATTATACAATACAATGATATACAGCTAAGCATAAAAAAGGTCATGGGAATTCTCCACCATGCAATCAATGGACCTAAATTAAAGCCTATATTATAAAGCTAAGCCTGAAGAGGGTTGTGGGAAGTAGATAATGATGCAGGGTAGACACTGGTAATGTTCACTGAGCCGTGCCCGCAACACACAAGAACTGGGTGGCGTACTATATGGACCACCTTGTATAATGAGAGGCCGTAAGTGTGTGCTGACCCACAAACTTGCCATCAATGCCCCGTCATAACTATTACTGTGTCTTGTAGGAAGGACAAAGAAAACAGGCCACAGCATACCTCCTTGTCTCTCATTCCTCCTACACAAACATACACGCCTTTCACTTTAATTTGACACAGAGTTTCATTTAAAGCATATGAGAATGTCACGCAGATCAGTAGCAGAAACAGCCAATACTACAGCCCAACATCCTTTCCACGGCACTCATTCGTGACTACCATCATATTCTAGTGATAACTATCGCTACTACTCGGCAAACCATATGGAAACTATAAGCGCTCTGTCTATCCATCTATCTATAGCCAGACGACTTAATCCCGTAAGAGGTGGCCACAAACAAGTCGCCTCTATGCCACCCTGTCCCCCGTCATTATGCATCACTCCCCCTAATTCACACCCTCTCTCATATACATCACAACTCCATCCTCCACTTATAAGTAATACATTAAAACAACCGTGAATTACTGCCGCACAAGCTGAGCCGTAATCATATCCAACACAAACACGAAGGAGCTTTAAAGAACAGAAAACAATACCTTGATAGCAGAAGACACTAAGACCACAAGTACTGACAGCCTACACCAAGAAACATAACTAATTTCAGTCAGAGACCAAGTGAATATGAGAGGCACACAGTTCATCACTTCAGCTCAAGATCCGTCCCACCTTTGTAACCTTATGTTGCATCATCCTCTCCACAAACAAAATCGAACAACCGCCCAACACTACACAGAGTATCTTTGCAACATATCCCCTCCTCCACCCGACTCTACACTTCCCAGACACATTCACAAACTCACAAACACCCCAGCCAGCCAAAACTTTCTGCCAAACACATACATAAACACACAAACACCCCTGCCAGCCAAAACTTTCTCCCAAACAGCATCCCTCATGTGCCACCACCAGCCATACACCCTTCAGACACTACCGAACCCAGAGACACGAGTACACCAACCTTCCCTGCTACAATACTAACACAAAATATGACACACATACAATCCCCTGTGCTCATACTGCAAAGTGGCACCACCACACCACAGCACACCAACTCACATCCTGCACCACACCACCACAACACAGACAGTCCTTCAACATAGCACTGGGTTCACATCCAGAGGAGCCTAAGATGTAACAAGAACAACAACAACAACTCAGGCCAAGTTAAAGTGAAACAAGTGTAGTTACGAAAGGAAAATTACTGTGAGTTATTTTGTAAGCGCTCCGGGTACACAAAGTTACAATGCCACAGGGAACGGATGCATACCGAGGGTGTAATACTATGGCGGCTTAGGGGGTTTTTATACCACCTTTTCTTCAGTGATTTATTGTTCAAGCGAGCGAGCGAACAGGGCAAGCGAGCGAGAACACTATATGACATGGTATATTAAGGTGGCAGAGAACAGCGCCAAGACTGTGTTGTCTAGGAAACTATTAAAGCAACAACGAATCTATGGACAGCATTAGAAACCTACTAAAAAAAATAATAGGAGTTACTTGAGGGACTTTTCTCAAAATCTGCCGCGGCAGTTCTGATGAAAGGAAAATAAAAGTACCAAACTGAGTACCAGAACCGAGTTATTCTAGAAGTTAAAAGCTACTGCAGATCTGTTCAGACAGCTGGAAAGCTTATGAAGAAGCAATTGGTACTACTGAAGTTAAACAGACTTAGCTTTTAACATCAAGCAAGATGGATGGATGGATGGATGGATGTGGAATCGTGGATGCTTGGACCGATGGTAGAGTTCCTGCTGTTTCGTCCTTCCACCTGCCGACAAAAATCATCATCAATATCCTCATCATCATCATCATCATCATAGCTGTCGTCGTCATTACCATCATCATCATTATATACACCGTCATTCTCATTATCATTACCATTCTCATCATCATCATCAATATCATATTATCATCATCACCTACCTATCTATCTATTTATCTATATCTGTTTATCTATAGCCAGACGCCTTAATCCCGTAAGGGGTGACCACAAGCAAATCGCCTTCATGATGTACTGTCCTCTACCATTTAGCTCAAGTATCCCAGTCATATGTTTCTTCTCTTTCCCTTCATCTCATCGTCGGTCTCCCCATCCCCCTCTATCCTTCCAGCTAACTCATGTGCACTCTTCTGGTCATTTTCTTATTCGCCATCCCTTTCCTTGCGATAAATAGACAGTGAACAATGATTTTTGAAACCCATTGAGTGACCTTAGGAATCCAGAGTGTTTTTTCAGAATATAGTGTAAATGTTTAGTATTTGTATGGCCAAGAAGAGCAATATCCCTGACCTCATTTGCACTCTTATGATTCAAATAGTTCGAGTGTGAGGGAAATGCTGTACACACGCACGCACGCACGCAAATACACACAAGCATGCGCGGACACACACACACACACACACACACACACACACACACACACACACACACACACACACACACACACACACACACACACACACACACACACACACACACACACACACACACAAAACCACGTCCACTTCCGGTGATGCTTGACTTTGGAAGGACCGACCAACAAAAGACCGCAATGCATAAACCACTGACGATACAGTAAATTTACGCGTTTCGACAGGGACCAAGACTTTTACGAGAGAGTGAAATAGGGAGAGAAAGACTGAAGGCAAAACGTAGGTCACAGAATCAGATGGGAGGAGGGGGTTGTGTTTATAAGGATTTCTGAGCCTTATTTGTCTATGCTTGATTGACTCCTTATATTTTAAACTTCACTCCTCGTCCTCATCCTCGTCATGTCTCTCCTTCTGCTCCTCCTCCTCCTCCTTCTCCTCCTCCTCCTCCTCATCATCATCATCATCATCTTTGTACCCCGAGGCTTATCTGAACATGATCCCGATGGACTACAGGCTTACGTAGCGCTTCTCCAGCAGTCCACCATTCTCCTCTCGGGGGAGAGGAAAGAAAGTGAGGAACGTTTGTATAACTGTGAGTATAAAAACAGAGTGACGACAAGGCAGGCTGGACGAGAAAGAGAAACAAAGGTGCGTTAGGAACTGAAGTTTAATGGAAATAATGCGTAGACGAGAAAAAAAAAAATGATGAAAATATGAAAATACGTAAAGGGAAAAGGAAAAGGATATGAAACTTGATTGGAATATGGGAATCGGAAACGAGACTATGAAGTGAGGCTACAAGGAAAGATGAGTCGAAAAAAGAAATTGAAATATATAGAGAAAAGTGAAAGGAAAATGTATATTGACCAGACGAGGACAATGCTATGGTGCACAGATCCCTCTTAACCATATCTAATCTGTACTAATCTCACTAATCCTACCCATATCTAACCTATTTCACCTTCACCTAACCCAAACCAACCTAATCACATCTAAACCAATTTATTTTAGCCCAGTCTCACCTAACCCATCAATATTTGCTCGAATTGAACCCTGCCTAACCTCGAATGACCTAACCCAACCTAAATCAACCCAACCTAATCTAGCTTAACCTCACCTAACCCAGTCTAATTGTATTTAACCTCACAATCTCCCTTAACCTCCTCATACGTAACCTAACCAATTCTGACGCAGCCTAACCGCATCTAACCCTACCTAATCCTACCCAGTCTCACTTAACCATACCATACCCGACCTAACCCAACCCAGTCAAGCCTAAAATGACCTAATCCAACCGAACCTAACCCAGCCTAACCCAACCAAATAAAACCCAACCCAAAAACCTATCAAAACCGACGTATTCTAAAGCAATCAAACCTAATCCGTCTATATCTAGTCGAACTGAAGCCAACCCAACCAAAAATTATCTAGTCAGACCAAACCCTGCCCAAAGTGACCTAACCTAACTTTCGATCGGCTATACATTCGCTAAGAAAATTATTTTGCTGCCTGAAAGGCTACGGGTGTCACATTCCAAGTTTCGCCTGTTCTGTGTACAAGTTTGTGTGTCTGTGTGTGTGTGTGTGTGTGTGCCGGTGGTGAGGTGGTGTAGGTGGGATGCTGTAGGTGGGATGCTGGTGGTGGGATGCTGGTGGTGGGTTGGTGGTGGTGGGTTGGTGGTGGTGGGATGGTGGTGGTGGGATGGTGGTGGTGGGATGCTCGTGGTTGGATGCGTGTGGTGGGATGCTGGAGGGTTTGATAATGCTTATGTGGTGACTGCTTTATGTGCCTATAGTTACCTCCGCCAGTGAAGTTGAAGGAGGTTATGTATTCACCCTTGTCTGTGTCTATCTATCTCTCAATCTGTCTGTCTTTCTATCTGTCTATCTATATGTCTGTCTGTCTGTCTGTTTTTCTATCTGTCTGTCTGTCTGTCTTTCTATCTGTCTATCTGTCTGTCTATGGCCAAGATATATCAAAAACTTGCTATCGGCTTTCAATGGAATCTTGTAGGTAGGTGGGCACTGGGTCAAGAGAGAGACTATTCGATTTTTCATTAGATTTTTTCACTATTAAGCTTTTGGCTCAATAAAAAGGAAAGTGGAAATCTAGGAATATGCTGCACCTTAATGTGAAAATCTGAACATATTTCTCCATAACAAAATATAAATAAAATTAATCTTTTTCTTGACTTGAAAACATGAGTTAACTTCGCTTCAGTTTCTTTTTCTGCCTCCAGGATCGTACTGTAAGCTGCTTTGGAAATTCTTTACATCTCTTCCTTAGCGATTTAATCAGCACATCACACCACAACACCCTCTTTTATGAGAGAGATGTAAACTCTGCCGATATGAAGCCGATTTTAACAGCTTACAAGAAAATGTTAAGACGTGCTATGCAAAAATAAATAGCTAAGGAAGGGGCACTGAGAAGACTCCCGTGCTTCCTAAAATACTGCCCTGTTTCCAAAAGGCGTATGACACAGAAATTTGACTTAGCTTTTAACATCAGGGGGAGCTGGATGGATGGATGGATGGATGGGGAATCGTGGATCTTTGACTGCTGACCAAGTTCTTGCAGTTCCGTCCGTCCGTCCACCTGCCGACAAAAATCATCATCAGTATCTTCATTATCATTATTATAATTATCATTATTATTATTATTACCATTATTATCATTATTATAACTACAGTCATCATCATCATCATCATCATTAAAATTGTTATCATGACTGTAATCATCATCATCATCATTAAAATTGTTATCATGACTGTAATCATCATCATCATCATTAAAATTGTTATCATGACTGTAATCATCACCATCATCATCATCATCACCGTTATCCCAACTCTGTTACCTCGTACTGAAGTTAAATCATCATTATCATCAGCATCAACATCATCTTCAGCATCATCAATATCATCCCTCGTGGCTCACTGTGGCAGAGGGTACTGGCCCCTCGTGGCTCACCAAAGGTGTTGCAGAGGGTGGTGTTCCCTCGTGGCTCACTGTGGCAGAGGTGGGGACACTTCGTGGCTCACCAAAGGGCCTCCTGCCCTTCAGGGGTGTAACTATGGCCGTCGCCAAAAAGCTACTAGGGACTGATTTTTTATCAGTCCCACCCCACTGCTGTCGATGTTTTTTTTTTGTTTTTTTTTCTCCTATCGACCATTGAGGCCGGAGCCTCTGGTCATTAAGGCAAATATATATATATGTATATATATTGACACATATATACATATATATACAAACATATATATATATATATATATATATATATATATATATATATATATATATACATACATACATACATACACACATCCATGCATATGAACATACACACTTTCATGCACACGTACATATATATATCATAATTTTTATTTTATTATTTTTTGTAGTTTTATTTTTATTATTTTTATTTATTTTTTATATTTTTAACCTTATATTACTTATAATCAAAAATACCTAATCTAAAGACCCTAAAACTAACCACCTAACAGACAAATCACTAACCTATACTAAATCCTAAGAGACAAATAACTAGACCTACACTAATGGTAAAAATACCTCGACTAACAGAACACCATCGACTGCAGATATGTAATGCCTTTCTACATGACATACCTGCACTCATCACCTGGTGACTGTCAGTCGAGGCACAACCTAATATAGGGGACATCAATATATGAAAGGGAACCAGACGAGTCAGGAACATTTTCATATACGTCAGCTGTCGGCCCTAATTAGAATAACTTAGGCAAGATAGTATAATGTATTTACATAATTTGTACAAAAAGTGAAGAACCTCGCCCAGCAGACCACCATCGACTGCAAGTGCCCAATACCTTCCTAATTGCACACTTGCACTCATCAGCTGGTGACTGTCAGGCGAGGAACTTGGCTTAATGTAGGGGACATCTATATTAGAAATAGATCGGTGGGAGGAGGAACTATTTCAAATATGTCAACTGTCAACCCTAATTAATATTACAATATATACATATTTACCGTTGATAAAAACCATAACCACACAGTAAAAAAGTCACATCACTCTGATCAGTCCGGTCTCTCTCAAGAAAGCCATCAATTTATCAGTCATTACAATGTCCCCATCACCCAGGATGGTGGAAAGGGTGAAGGGGACGTCTAATATAATAATATAATAATGACGTATAGAAAAGGGGGGGAAAGGAAGGAAGGTAAAGAATGATTGTGTATATGTGATGAGTGTTATGCAACCAGGGCGACGACACGACGGCAGGAACTGGGCCTTAGTTTAGTCTCCCGGCCTTACTGAGAGCTCTGGTCCTGGCTGCATTGTGTAAAGTGCATTTTTTTTTTTTTTTTAAGTAGGAGAGGAAGAAATTAGACTAAGAGAAAGAGTGTCGGGGCTTAACCCAACGTGCGTGTGTTTGGTGTTGGGAAGGGGGGGGGGTCTCGCAAGTGCACTGTGTTGTTACTTAAGGACGAGAGGAGTGAGTCGCTACGGCTTTCTCTGCCAAGTATTAGCTTATTGGCTGCCTCTCAGGTTCATCTGATTTTTCCGGCTCCAGAAGCCTGGGTAGGATGGTAGGATACGGGTGTTAGGGTAAGGTGTTGTAGCCCTGGGGGGCTTGGGTAGGGGGATAAGGAAAGGGGAGGGAGGGAGGAAGGGGAGTATGGGGGGGTCAGGGTCTGAAGCGGGGGTGCTGGATATGAGGATGGCGGGTTATTACGTGGCTGTCGTGATCTTGATAATGGGTGTAGGGGTGGTTTAGAGTCTTAAGTGAATTGCAGGGTGTGAACTAAGCAGTTGATTAATAAAAGGGTCAGTAATAAATAAACTATTGGTGCTTAAGTGAACCCTCAGCGAAACACGAACATGTTCCGCCCTTGCCATGACGTGAGACTGGTGTAACTAGACAACCAGGCGCCGCGGAGCTGGGCGGCACGCGTCTACATCCCCCCTCCAACATTTGGTAACTAAGGCTTTGATCCCTGGTGTGGCAGGGACATGCGGATGAAGAAGTAGACGGCCTGGCGCCATGGGCTAAACGAAGCAGAGACACACCCCACCATTCCAAGAGCGACACTGAGGGTCGCTGACTGGGTATGGGGGTTTTAAATGGGTTGGGGCAGACAGGTAGACGCCGCATTGGGGGCGGGGCTTGCAATAAAGAAAATTCCCACAAAATAAAGGGGAACCTTATGTAACTTTGACGAATCTTTATACCGTCCATTATCTTTTCGTTTTTTTTTCTCCTCTCTCTCTTGTTCTTACGTTGCCTCATGTTAAAAGGTACTTTTATTTCTTAATGGCGGTGGTGTAATATACATTTCCATGTGGCTCTACATGTGGACACTCAGTGGATTGTGTTTTCCATTCTTTCCAACTATATTTACAGTTTATCACATCTTTCCTGGCTTATTTCCCAGCGATATCTATACTGCATTCGGATTCTACACTAAGTTATTTCCTGCTTAATCAGTTGCTTTGTACTGTGACCGTTTCGTATCGTTTATAGAAGCTCCAATAAGATTGCATGCATCAGCCTTGGTCACATGATGGCTCTCCACGCTGCTTGATCTCTGGCAGCCTCCCTAATCAGTTCCTTATCCCTGAGGTCACACTTTATGACCTCGTCTCAGGTCTTTTTCGGTCTGCCTCTCGCAACCCTACCCCCGACGTTCACACTTCTTACTGTAGATCCATAATATCTGAATGTTTCTTGTCTGCTTCTTACCGTTTGTAGAGGTTCCCTGTACTGTGTGTGTGTGTGTGTGTGTGTGTGTGTGTGTGTGTGTGTGTGTGTGTGTGTATGAGTGTGTGTGTGTGTGTGTGTGTGTGTGTGTGTGTGTGTGTGTGTGTGTGTGTGTTCTTACCTAATTGTTCTTACCTAATTGTATCTTTACAGGAATGAGTCAAGCTCGTATTGTCCCGTGTCTTAGACCATATTTATCGTACATATCCTTAAATTTGTGAATTGTTTTGGCACACACTATTTCATTCGGTAGTGGATTCCACTGGTCAATTATTGCTCTATTTGGGAAACTAAATTTCCTTACGTCTTTATTGCCTCTCCTTTTATGCAGTTCTTTGCAGTGTCCTCTTACTGCTGCATCCCCATAGGTTATATACTCATTTATGTCTATTTTCTCCTTCCCTGATATGCATTTATATAGTATAATCATGTCTCCTCATTTCCTTCTCTCCTGTAGTGTAAGTAGATTCAGTTTTTCTTCGTAGCTTAGATCCCTTAAGCTTGGTACCCATCTTGTAGCTGCCCTTTGAACTTTTTAAACTTATCTATGTGTTTTTTTAGATGAGGACTCCAGACTACTGACGCATACTCCAGGGTTGGTCTGATGAATGATGTTATTATCTTTCTTAATATGTCTTCACTTATGTGTGTGTGTGTGTGTGTGTGTGTGTGTTCTTACCTAATTGTATCTTTACAGGAATGAGTCAAGCTCGTACTGTCCCGTGTCTTAAACCATATTTATCGTACATATCCTTAAATTTGTGAATTGTTTTGGGACACACTATATCATTCAGTAGTGCATTCCATTGATCAATTGCTCTGTTTGGGAAACTGAATTTCCTTACGTTTTTATCACCTCTCTTCTTACGCAGTTTTTTGCAGTGTCCTCTTGCTGATGCTTCCCCATATGTTAAGTAATCATTTATGTCTATTTTCTCCTTCCCTGATATGCATTTATATAGCATTATCATGTCACCTCTTTTCCTTCTCTCCTTTAGTGTTGGTAGATTCAGTTTATTTAGTCTTTCTTCGTAGCTTAGATCCCTTAAGCTTGGTATCCATCTTGTAGCGGCCCTTTGAACTCTTTCAATCTTGTCTATGTGTTTTTTTGAGATGAGGACTCCAGACTACTGATGCATACTCCAGGATTGGTCTCATGAATGATGTTATTATCCTTCTTAGCATGCCTTCATTTATGTATGTGAATGCTATTCTCATATTTGCAAGCAGTGTATACATGTTCCGTACCTTCTCACTGATGTGGTCAGCCGGAGATAGTCTGTTATTGATAATCACACCTAGGTCCTTCTCTCTTTCTGATGTGTGTAGGGTTTTATTTCCTAACGTATAATCCCAGTCAGGTCTTTTTCCACTTTTACCAAACTTGATTACATGACACTTGTCCACACTGAATTCCATTTGCCATGTATTACTCCGTTCATGAAGTTTATTTAATTCTTCTTGTAGCTCTTTACAAGAGTCTGTGTTAGTAATTCTCCTTTGTATTTTTCCATCATCTGCAAACATATTCAGATAGCTTTCATTTCCAGTGTTACTGTTTATATCATTTATATACACTAAAAACATAATTGGTGCCAGCACTGAGCCCTGTGTGGTACTCCACTAGTCACTTCTTTCCATGATGAGTAGTTTCCCCTTAGTACTGTTCTCATTTCTCTTTTTATGAGAAAATTTTTCATCCAACAAAACAGTTTGCCTTGAATTCCTCCTTGATGGTACACTTTCCATAAAAGTCTTTGGTCTGGTACTGTGTCAAATGCTTTCTTGTGTGTGTGTGTGTGTGTGTGTGTGTGTGTGTTTAGGGGTGTGTGAGATGTGTTTTGTAAGGATTTTTTTTTCTCTCTCTCTCCTTCTTTACTCCAGTTCATTTTACAAGTGCATATGTAAGTCTGATCATGTTCGTTCGTTCGTTGACGATTTCCTCCCCTATAGGGAGGGCCGGGCCTTACATTAGCCCAGTCGGTGGATTTTTCACTGAATTTCTTAGTTGGTTGTGTTGGCTGTATTTGAGGGGGAAGAAACCACCGTGGTGGTTCTGTATGGTCTTTTTTATTTTTTATTTTTTTTTATTTTAGCTCACAGGTGCATCATATGCCTGCACACGTTGATGTATAAAAACATCCGCGCATGCAGGCACAAACACACGAGTGATTTTAGAGTGGGAGGGTATAATGGAACAGGTGACCAGGTGACCGTTAGGCGCGGGGATTAGCGGGGATTAACGGTACCTGAACCGTATGGAAGGGGGCATGGTGACTGAGACAGTTGTGGCTGCCTGACTGAGTGATTTTAAAAGGGTGGGGGGAAGTGTGCAGTGATGTTTGCTAGGGTTGTTATGGGTGTATTAGCAATCACTGCAGCAGCTGCTTGTTTAAGTGTCTCCTCGGGGCTGGCTGCCGTATTAATGCGAGGCGTATCTGGGTTGGGGAGATTGACAGGTCTGTTAAATTTATTGGTGTTTCGGCAGCTGAGAATATAGTGGAGAAACGGGAATGGGGTATCAGTGTTGCAGTTTTCACACGTGCTGGGTTGTGCCTCATTTGTGAGTATATGGGCTTTACACTTATATCCCAAGCGGAGGCGTCGTATATTTTTAAGTGTTCTGCTTTTGAATTTGTTAATAGTATTTATTGGCTCATATTTTGTAGCGGCAGCATACCATATTGCAGAAGGGGAGCCCGCCTGGACTTGATGCTCGTGTTCTGAGCGGTTGATTGTTGCTGCCTGCCTTTTAATTGTTCTTTTGATCTGAGTGAGGCTCGGTGTTATGTCAACCTGAACGTGTGAATATTCCGTGGCTTCTTTGGCTAGTTGGTCTGCCAATTCATTCCCTTTGATACCTACATGGCTGGGTATCCAATTAATTGTTATAGTTCCGCCAGCATCTCGTATTTTTTGCGCGGTGGCGATTATGTCAGTAATTAAATGAGTGTTATCAGACGGCTCCTGTTTTCTTAGCGTTTGTATTGCGCTGGCGGAGTCTGTATGGATGATTGTGTGGGATGTTGGGTTGATGTCTAGGGCATTGTCCATGGCGGTAAGAATTGCAATTAATTCAGTCTGGAGTGTAGAGGCTCCATCTGATACACGCAGGCCAAATGAGTGTTCTCGGCATACGACTGCCGCACCTGCTTTATTGTTATTCACAGAGCCGTCTGTATAGTAGGTTGATGAGTTGGGGGAGGTGAGGGAGGCAATTTGCATTAAGCTCTCTTGGCGTAATTGTTGTACGGGAGTGAGGGCTTTAGGGGAAGAGCTTGTAATGATAAGATTGAATAGGGGGGGATCCCAAGGAGGGCGGGGATGATACGCTACACTTGGTTCATCTGGGGGAAGATTTATGATGGGATTTAGATTAAAGGAGTGAATGGCTTTTGCGGCGCAGTGACTCCAGGTGTTGTTTAGGATGTCGGGGTGTAGGTTAGCAGCCGCCGTTAATCGTGTTGTAAGGGGGAGGGGGGAGTTTTTACGTGTAAGCTTGGCTGCCAAGCTAGCGACTCTTGCTTTGATTCTGATGTTAATAGATTCGATGTTGCACTCCATTCTGAGGTTGCAAAGCCGTGTCCACATTGGTGATCCCGTCATAATTCTTAGTGCCTCATTCTGTATAACCTCCAGTTTGTCGGCTAATTTTGGGTTGATGGTGGGTAAGGCAGGCGCTGCGTAATCAATAATAGATCTTATTGCCTGAATATAGAAGAGACGTAAGACTTTAAATGAAGCTCCTTCACCTTTGCCAGCTAAAGATCTAAGGGCGTTGAGGCGTAATTTGGTGATATCTCGGAGGTATTTTATTTCTGTGTCAAAGGTGAGGTTTCTGTCCATGTATACCCCTAGGTACCGTTGGGTGTTGACGTACTCTATAAGAGAGTTACCGAGGAACAGCTGTTTTGGTGGGGTTGGAATTTTGATGGGGAGGGCCTTAGTTTTGAGTGGATTTATTTTCAGGCCTAATTCTCTACATTTTTTATGCAGGATGTCGAGTGCTTTTTGCGCTTTCTGTGAGTAGCGCCCCCCATATATTACTAGAGTTATATCATCAGCATAACACAAAAGGCGGGCTCCTTGGCCCAGGTCGAGATGAAGGAGGCATTCAATTAATGTGTTAAAAAGGGTGGGGCTTATGATGCTTCCTTGTGGAGTGCCATTTGTGTGATTATATGCTTCTGAAAGATGGCCTTGGAACCTGACTTTGGCTTTGCGACCTGA